>NC_084751.1:28049411-28191911 GCF_033978785.1 Entelurus aequoreus | reverse complement strand
TACGCGCCACACTGTGAACGCACACCAAACAAGAATGACAAACACATTTCGGGAGAACATCCGCACCGTAACACAACATAAACACAGCAGAACAAATACCCAGAACCCCTTGCAGCACTAACTCTTCCGGGACGCTACAATATACAACCCTGCTACCCCCCCCCCCCCCCTCCCAACTCAACCCCGCCCACCTCAACCTCCTCATGCTCTCATGTCCCAAATTCCAAGCTGCTGTTTTGAGGCATGTTAAAAAAAATAATGCACTTTGTGACTTCAATAATAAATATGGCAGTGCCATGTTGGCATTTTTTTCCATAACTTGAGTTGATTTATTTTGGAAAACCGTGTTACATTGTTTAATGCATCCAGCGGGGAATCACAACAAAATTAGGTATAATAATGTGTTAATTCCCTGACTGTATATATTGGTATCGGTTGATATCGGTATCGGTAATTAAGAGTTGGACAATATCGGATGTCGGCAAAAAAGCCATTATCGGACATCTCTAGCCAATACCGATGCTGATACTTTGGCAAACCTGCAGGTTTGACAAATAGGGTTTGGTTTATTTCGCACATGCTCAACAAACATTGAATCTGGGAGTAATCCATCGGTCCATTTTCTACCGCTTGTCCCGTTCGGGGTCGCAGGGGGTGCTGGAGCCTATCTCAGCTGTATTCGGGCGGAAGGCGGGGTACACCCTGGACAAGTCGACACTTCGTCACAGGGCCAACACAGATAGACAGACAACATTCACACACTAGGAACAATTTAGTGTTGCCAATCAACCTATCCCCAGGTGCATGTCTTTGGAGGTGGGAGGAAGCCGGAGTACCCGGAGGGAACCCACGCAGTCACGGGGAGAACATGCAAACTCCACACAGAAAGATCCCGAGCCCGGGATTGAACTCAGGACCTTCGTATTGTGTTAACTTGCACATGATGTTAAATACATTTATTACACACGTTAAGTGCATGTAAAGTCCATTCTGTCTTGACTCTCTTTGTTCACGCAGAATGAATCAAAATTAATAAAAGATGAAAAATTAATGTTTAATTGTGATTAATCAAAATTAATCTCAAACTGATCAAAAATAGCAATCGTTTAGTTTAAGCTCAAGTAAATGCTTATGTTTAAGTTTTAATTGCAAAATAATACATCACAGTGTCAATGTTTTGATATCGATCCACCCATCACTACTCATGAAAATGACAAAATACTTTTTATAAGTGTTTTGTCCATAGTTACTCTCATACTCTTCTTTAACACTCACAGACATGCAATGATTTAAACATGTGGATTGTTGTGCTAGAAGTTACATTTGGATCTTTATGAAAAATAAGCACACGTTGTGTTAATTCCACTTGTCGCCTTTGTCTGCTCACCAAAACCTCGCCTGTTGCTCTTTTCATTCATTCACTCCTTGCAATCCAAGATATCAAAACAACGGAAAACGTGATTTTCGGTTCAAAACCAGAAAAATAATTCTGAATATTTTTATTTTTTTTACCAACAAATACAACACAACATCAGGCATTAATGTGTTGCTTCCAGTAATTCTAGCCTTTACGGTACATTATTATTGGAGCAAAACCTTTTTAAAACATAAGGAATACAGTCAAAAGAAGGAAGTGGGTTTTATGCTTTTTTCCTAGCTAATTTATTTTTAGGATCCCGGTGCGAAAACTCCCTTTCAGCCTTTATGGGTTTGAAAATACGGCCAAGACAAATAAAACGAAGAAAACCCTCCACTCATACATTAGGCTTGTACATTAAAAAAACACATTTGATGGTTTAGACACCTGTAGTTAAAGCCAGAATTATTCATAATATAGCCAAATGTTGTTGAATGGCCATCATTTAGGCTCAAGAAGTTGTGTTAAAGGGTTTTTTTATGTCATTGTTTTTTACATAATGAAAATGATCCATATGCCATACAACTTTCACACACATTCTGCACAATTTTAAAGGATTGTGGTAACTTCTAACATATTCTAGAGGACTAATTCTCAACAAGTTCTCATTGTCATTTATTCATATTTAAAAGTAGACTGGTCTTTGTCAACATGAATGCACACAAATAATGCAAAGAGAATGCATTGAGAAATATATGATATTTCCAAAACTACTATTTACTACTTGAGAAGACCTTAATAAATAAATAAAAAAAATCTATAGATACTATGTAATAGTTGTGTAAACTGTATACCAAGAAAATAGATGGCAGTCAAAAATATTTGCAAAATATATATATTTTTAAAAAAATTAAAAAAAATCACAACAATAAATATGAGTCTATGAAATAATGATATTGATATAATTCTAATAAAATAACTACTGTAATGTACATATTTTAATAACATTGTTACCCACCAGTCTACAATCTCTGATATACCGTGGAGCATTGCCAGACCACGGAACACTTTTCCACTTTGCATCAGTCCATTTTAGATGAGCTCGGGCCAAGTTTTGTGTTTCTGGGTGTTGTTGATAAATGGCTTTCCCTTTGCATAGTAGAGTTTAAACTTGCACTTACAGATTTAGCGACCGACTGTAGTTACTGACAGTGGTTTTCTGAAGTGTTCCTGAGCCCATGTGGGGATAACCTTTACACACTGATGCCGCTTTTTGATGCAATACCGCCTGAGGGATCGAAGGTCCGTAATATCATTGCTTACGTGCAGTGATTTCTCCAGACTCTCTGAACCTTTTGATGATATTACAGACCTTAGATGGTGAAATCCCTAAATTCCTTGCAATAGCTCGTTGAGAAATGTTGTTCTTAAACAATTTGTTCACAAAGTGGTGACCCTCGCCCCATCCTTGTTTGTGAATGACTGAGCATTTCATGGAAGCTGCTTTTATACCCAACCATGGCACCCACCTGTTCCCATTGAGCCTGTTCCCCTGTGGGATGTTCCAAATAAGTGTTTGATGAGCATTCCTCAACTTTCTCAGTCTTTTTTGCCACTTGTGCCAGCTTTTTTGAAACATGTTGCAGGCATCAAATTCCAAATGAGCTAATATTTGCAAAAAATAACAAAGTTTTCCAGTTTGAATGTTAAGTATCTTGTCTTTGCAGTCTATTCAATTGAATATAGGTTGAAAAGGATTTGCAAATTATTGTATTCTGTTTTTATTTACCATTTACACAACGTGCAAACTTCACTGGTTTTGGGTTTCGTATTATAATGTTGTTTTTTTTTGCGTCAACACAAAAACTGTCAGTTAGTCAGGACCTCATATTGGTAGGGACGTGTCCAGGCTAATCAGATAAGGCAACAAAATATATAAAATACACCTCAGGATCTCTTTAAAGCGACTTTCTGTCCCGGCATGCAAAGGTCCACTTCTAAAACACACACAGACGTGTAATCATTGGAGGCTAATTGACTGGCATGGCGCTACGTGGTGTACCGTACTCATTATATCACCATTTCCTGTTGTGGGTTCACTGATGACTGATAAGCACAAAGATACAGTTTATGTCTTCAGTAATTGCCGGTGCCATTCCAACAGCGGGCGAGCGGTGCGATATAGAGGCGGCTTTTGTGGGGGAAAAAGATGACTTTACTCAATGTTGTGTTTTTTCATTTGAGCATAAAATAGGTCAAGAGAGTCTTGTTCTACCCAAACCCGGCAATGAGGGCTCAAATATAAAAAGAAAGCTGTTATAAAGTATAGTCTACTTTTTTAAAACCGGCCCAGGTTCTGAAGCAAAAACCTACTTTCACTTGATATCACAGGATGCACGCAGGAAGGGAGGGGTCGGCCGGACGCTAACGTCGCTTACTGGGACGGGTGACCTAAGGGCGCCGTTGTCTTCAACCCCGCCGTTATATAAGAGTCGCAGCGTTGCTTGTGTTTGGCGCGGCCGCTGAGGAAGCACCGAGGACAGAACAAATCTGCCCGCCTCCCTCTTGGGGGGTAGAGAGGACAGGCCTGAACTCAGATCTGAATTTGCAGGAAGGAAAAGCACAGAGGGAAGGAAGGGAGTGTTTGATAAGAAACCTGCAGTTGCTTTTATTCCAGCCTGAAATGTCATATGTGGCGCCCCCTATGGGCCGTGCTCAAAATGCCTTTGAACAGTGTTTTTCAACCACCGTGAAATACAGTCTGGTGTGCCGTAATTTCACCTAAATGGGTTAAAAATATTTTTCGCAAGCCAGTAATTATAATCCGCAAATAATGTGCCGTTGTTGATTTTCTGTGTTCTCTAGAGCTCGGCAGAGTAACCGTGTAATACTCTTCCATATCCGTACATGGCATCAGGTAGATGTCGGGAACGAGGACGATGGTTTTGTCGTGATCACAATATGCAGACGACAGCGGGTAGCAGCGTGCAGGTAAAAAGGTGTCAAATGCTTAAACCAAAAACAAACAAAAAGGCGAGTGCC
This sequence comes from Entelurus aequoreus, assembly GCF_033978785.1. Classification (NCBI taxonomy): domain Eukaryota; kingdom Metazoa; phylum Chordata; class Actinopteri; order Syngnathiformes; family Syngnathidae; genus Entelurus; species Entelurus aequoreus. The sequence goes on along the minus strand of NC_084751.1, from coordinate 28,187,512 downwards.
GCTAAGAAAAGGCATTGAAGCTTAGGGAAGCCTATGCAAAACAAAACTACAACTGAATTGGCTATAAAGTAAACAAAAAACCGAATGCTGGACGACAGCAAAGACTTACACGTGTGGAGCAGAGACGGCGTCCACAAAGTACATCCGTACATGACATGACAATCAACAATGTCCCGCACAAAGAAGGATAGCGTCCGCACAACTTAAAATAGTCTTGATTTGATTTGATTTTTATTAAAGATCCCCATTAACTGGTTACCACAACAGCCCACTAGTCTTCCTGGGGTCCACAAACTCAATACAATTACAAATACAAGCATATAATTATAACTACACAATACAGAAAAAAATAAAAGCATCAATAAGAAAACAATTTACAGTCACAGAATAATAATTACCATATAAATATAACTACACAATATAAAACCAAACTAAATCATCAACAAGCAAACTAATTTAAAGACTCAGATAAAATATTACTTTCCTTTCAAAAACCTGTTTACTTTCAATGCCAGTGAGAATTTGAGGCAGGTTATTCCAGAGCGATAAAGATCTATAAATAAAAGATTTCCGCAAACGCATTCTTCCTGGGACGAGGGAGTACAAAATGCCCCTCAATAGACGCCCTGGTATTATGATTATGTATAGTGCTACTGTGAACTATTTGGGCCATGAGAGAAGCAGGAGTTTCACTACCGGTTACTGATTTGAACAATATTAGAGTATTAGCTGATGCTAAAGCCAAGCAGGTGCGGGGAATAGCGCTCAAAGGAAGACATGAAACTGCCAACAAAAAACAGGAAAAGCCACCAAGATAGGAGCGAAAAACTAGAACTAAAACACTACTCACAGGAAAACACCAAAAAAACTCAAAATAAGTCACGGCATGGTGTGACAGGTAGTGACAGTACACCTACTTTGAATAGTTGGTTATGGTTTAAAGTCATATTCAACAATTGCGAATGGAAAAATGGTACCACTGTTATTTTTATGGTAAAATTTTACCAATGAACTGCCAGTTTTTTACAGAAAAATCCACCGTACATTTTTTTTACTGTATAGTATTATGAACTGAAAACAAGTACGACTGTAATTTTCACCGGAAATTCTGGCGTCTGAGCTGCAACTTTTTTGCCGTCAATCGACTTTCCCTGTTTTTACAGTACATTGCTGTAAATGTACATTTCTGGCGAGTGAGCTGCCAGGTTTTTCCAGCAAAAATCTACTGACTTTTTCACAGTGTAGCCTTGTGGACGTGCCGTGTAATGATTGTACAGCTTGAAAGAGGTCAGTTTTTGATTGATTGATTGATTGAGACTTTTATTAGTAGATTGCACAGTACAGTACATATTCCGTACAATTGACCACTAAATGGTAACACCCAAATAAGTTTTTCTACTTGTTTAAGTCGGGGTCCACCTTAATCAATTCATGGTACAAATATATACTATCAGCAGAATACAGTCATTACACAAGTTAATCATCAGAGTATATACATTGAATTATTTACATTATTTACAATCCGGGGGGTGAGATGTGGAGGCTGTTGGGGGGGGGTTAGGTTTGGTTGATATCAGCACTTCAGTCATCAACAATTATATGAATATGTATTCAATTTGGTAGCCACTATTTGGCAGGCCAAACAAAATGACACGATAGGCCGAATTAGGCCCACGGGCCCCACTTTGGGCATCCCTGCTGTAGACTATTATTGTTTTTGTTCATTTCCCGTTAATATCTGCACACTTTCTACTGCAACATGCTTCCATCTACATTTCTACTAATTTAATTAAATATTATTGTTGTTTAACGCTAGCTTAGTGGTTAGCTTAGCTCGGGGGTCAGCAACTGGAGGCACTCGAGCCGCATGCGGCTCTTTAGCGCCGCCCTGGTGGCTCCCTGGAGCATTTTCAAAAAAGGATTGAAAATGGAAAAAGATGGAAGAAATTTTTTTTTTATTTTTTTAGTATGTTTTTTGTTTAAGTTAAAGTTAAAGTTAAAGTACCAATGATTGTCACACACACACTAGGTGTGGTGAAATGTGTCCTCTGCATTTGACCCATCCCCATCCCCCTGGGAGGTGAGGGGAGCAGTGGGCAGCAGCGTAGCCGCGCCCGGGAATCATTTTTTGGTGATTTAACCCCCAATTCCAACCCTTGATGCTGAGTGCCAAGCGGGGAGGTAATGGGTCCCATTTTTATAGTCTTTGGTATGACCCGGCCGGGGTTTGAACTCACAACCTACCGATCTCAGGGCGGACACTCTAACCTTGAGGACAAACATGACACAAACATTCCCAATTGTTAGAAAGCCCACTGTTTAATATGTTTAATATGAGTATTTGGTGAATATCGTTTTGTCTGACTAATTTGGGCGGTTCTTGAACTCACCAAAGTTTGTTTACATGTGAAATCTTCCACTCCTTCTTTGTCTCATTTTGTCCACCAAACGTTTTATGCTGTGTGTGAATGCACAAAGGTGCGCTTTGTTGATGTTATTGACTTGTGTGGAGTGCTAATCAGGCATGGTCAGTGCATGACTGCAAGCTAATCAATGCTAACATGTAGAGATGTCCGATAATGGCTTTTTTTTACCGATATCTGATATTAATGGCAATAAAAACTATTCTGATTCTGATTCTGATCCGATATTGTCCAACTCTTAATTACCGACACCGATTATATTGTAGCGTCCAGGAAGAGTTAGTGCTACAAGGGATTTTGGGTATTTGTTCTGCTGTGTTCATGTTGTATTACGGTGCGGATGTTCTCCCGAAATGTGTTTGTCATTCTTGTTTGGTGTGAGTTCACAGTGTGGCGCATATTTGTAACAGTGTTAAACTTGTTTATACGGCCACCCTCAGTGGGACCTGTATAGCTGTTGAACAAGTATGTCTTGCATCAATTCGTAATGAGTAAAGCCGGTGGATATTATGTGACTGGGATGGCATGCACGTAAAGGAAGTGCCTTAAAGGTTTTTGTCTCTCTGTACCTCTCCCTTTGTCCGTGTACACAGCGGCGTTTGAAAACGTCACACATTTTACTTTTAAAAACCGATACCAATTATATCGAAACCGATACCGATAATTTCCGATACTACATTTTAAAGCATTTATTGGCCGATAATATCGGCAGCCCGATATTATCGGATATCCCTACTAACATGCTATTTATGCTGGTTGTTTGTACATATTGCATCATAATGCCTCATTTGTAGCTATATTTGAGCTCATTTACTATCCTTTACCTTTATCCTCTTTGTATTTCATTTATATGTGCATATCCCATAACACATTATCTGTATGTAATTTTGGCTGCATTTCACATACTGTAGTTATTTGTGTGCCATGTTGTTCCAGACAACATCTATACCTTTGGCCATGGGTCAAATGCAGAGGACAAGTAAAAGCCAGTAATTTCCAGGAGTTATCTCACCTTCTAAGTAGCCTCTGATTTACTAATGGTTTTTCTAATGTTGTAAAAATGTGTAGAATAATTATTAAATTTCAACATTTCTGTCAACGAAGATTTGCTTCATTCTGAGGCTCCAGACAGATTTGTTTTTTGTATTTTTGGTCCAAAATGGCTATTTCAACGTTTTGGGTTGCCAACCCCTGGCTTAGCTATTAGTATGTCTGCTGCTGTGTAACATGTTTAGCCTCGTCCGCCAGCCGGAGGTCTAAACATAACTTTTAAAAGGAAACTAATATTTTATCTGAGTCTGTACATTAGTTTGCTTGTTGATGATTTTTGTTTGGTTTTGTATTGTGTAGTTATATTTATATGATAACTAATATTCTGAGACTGTAAATTGTTTGCTTGTTTGCTTGTTGATGATTTGTATTTGTTTCTGTATTGTGTAGTTATAATTAGAGATGTCCTATAATGGCTTTTTTGCCGATATCCGATATTCCGATATTGTCCAACTCTTAATTACCGATTACGATATCAACCAATACGATATATACAGTCGTGGAATTAACACATTATTATGCCTAATTTTGTTGAGGTGGGCGGGGTTGGGGGGGGGGGCAGGGTTGAGGTGTTTAGGGGTTAGCGGGGGGTGTATATTGTAGCGTCCCGGAAGAGTTAGTGCTGCAAGGGGTTCTGGGTATTTGTTCTGTTGTGTTTATGTTGTGTTACGGTGCGGATGTTCTCCCGAAATGTGTTTGTCATTCTTGTTTGGTGTGGGTTCACAGAGTGGTGCATATTTGTAACACTGTTAAAGTTGTTTATACGTCCACCCTCAGTGTGACCTGTATGGCTGTTGACCAAGTATGCGTTGCATTCACTTGTGTTTGTCAAAAGCCGTAGATATTATGTGATTGGGCCGGCATGCAGAGGCAGTGGCTTTAAGGTTTATTGGCGCTCTGTACTTCTCCCTACGTCCGTGTACCACTCCGTACAGCGGCATTTTAAAAAGTCATAAATTTAACTTTTTGAAACCGATACCAATATTTTCCGATATTACATTTTACAGCGTTTATTATCGGACATCTCTAGTTATAATTATATGCTTTTACTTGTAATTGTATTGAGTTTGTGGAGCCCAGGAAGACTAGTGGGTTGTTGTGGCAACCAGCTAATGGGGGATCCTTAATAAAAATCAAAAATCAAACTACAGTATCGGCGTTTGTGATCAGCGTTTAAAGGCTTTGATCGGAAATGGCGATCACATACTTTTCCACGAAAATCGTCCGATTGATCAGCACTTCCCGAGCTAGCACTAACACCGTTGTGCTATATCTGGGTCATGGTAGCTTTTGTAGAGGTATATGCTCAGTCTTTGAGGACCTGCCCACCAGCAAAATAAGAAAAGGAAGACAATTATTGACCAAGGGAAACAAAGTTGTATTCCAGTTGTTATCTGTTGCCCTGATTGACCTCCTTGTCCTGTCGTATTATGCACCTTTTATCAACGAGCAGGTGACTTTGAAAGCAGGTCTTGTTTGTCTGTTGGAGGCCAAGGGGCGGCTCGGTCTCGCTATAAAAAGAAAATGACTTCAACGGGAAGCCGGGTTAGGACAGCGACACACTGCCACATACTGTACATGCAGACTACATCTCTTCATTGTTTCCTTATTCTTTGTGTATGAGTGCTAAGTTTCCTGCCCTCCCCCCCCTTCCCCTCCCCCTTTCTGCACCCAGACGGCACACAATCCGTCCACCCACAGTGGGTTGCTGGGGCCGCTGCCAGAGGGTTGACGCGAGGCTGGCAAAGGATGTGAATTAATTAGCATCTGGCGCCGTATCAACGTCGGCAACCCGCACTGCCTTGTCTGCATAAGACGCTGTCATTGTCAGACACACACTGAGGCCGTTACAATCCCCCTCCGCCAGCCAGGACTCCTTAGGCTTTAATTGATGTTTTGGTAGTGATTACTTCACTTGGATGTGCCCAACTAATGGCCCACTATACACACTGGAAATTGGAACCGGTTTTCAATGGTGTCATAAAAATGAGCTAATAATAACAGACGACTTGGACTACGGTCACACTGCAGACCCAAGTGGCCCAAATCAGATTTTTTTAATTTTTTTAAAATTTTTAAATCTGATTGCTGAGTTTACACTGCAAGTAAAATGGGATTTTTATTAGACTCCAGTGTAATGTGGCCTCGACGTCACTTGAAATTGCATACATGTTCGAAATAAACTCCAACCAACCAAAAGTGAAAACAAAGGAAGTCGACCGGGAGGATGTCGCTACTACTACAAAATAAAATAAAAGTTGCAACACCTTTCTTTATGTAAAAGTAAATAAAAGTAATACAATGTATGAATGGAGATGTATAGTGTAATATATTTGGGAGGGTTCTAATATTCGAATGGCTGTTAAAGGCCTACTGAAATGAATTTGTTTTATTTAAACGGGGATAGCAGATGCATTCTATGTGTCATACTTGATCATTTCGCGATATTGCCATATTTTTGCTGAAAGGATTTAGTAGAGAACAACGACGATAATGTTCGCAACTTTTGGTCGCTGATAAAAAAAGCCTTGCCTGTACCGGAAGTAGCGTGACATCGCAGGTTGAAGGGCTCCTCACATTTCCCCATTGTTTACACCAGCAGCGAGAGCGATTCGGACCGAGAAAGCGACGATTACCCCATTAATTTGAGCGAGGATGAAAGATTTGTGGATGAGGAACGTGAGAGTGAAGGATTAGAGTGCAGTGCAGGACGTATCTTTTTTCGCTCTGACCGTAACTTAGGTACAAGGGTTCATTGGATTCCACACTTTCTCCTTTTTCTATTGTGGATCACGGATTTGTATTTTAAACCACCTCGGATACTATATCCTCTTGAAAATGAGAGTTGAGAACGCGAAATGGACATTCACAGTGACTTTTATCTCCACAACAATACATCGGCGAAGCACTTTAGCTACGGAGCTAACGTGATAGCATCGGGCTTAACTGCAGATAGAAACAAAAGAAATAAACCCCTGACTGGAAGGATAGACAGAAAATCAACAATACTATTAAACCATGGACCTGTGACTACACGGTTAATGCTTTCCAGCCTGGCGAAGCTTAACAATGCTGTTGCTAACGACGCCATTGAAGCTAACTTAGCTACGGGACCTCACAGAGCTATGCTAAAAACATTAGCTATCCACCTACGCCAGCCAGCCCTCATCTGCTCATCAACACCCGTGCTCACCTGCGTTCCAGCGATTGACGGAGCGACGAAGGACTTCACCCGATCATAGATGCGGTCGGCGGCTAGCGTCGGATAGCGCGTCTGATATCCAAGTCAAAGTCCTCCTGGTTGTGTTGCTGCAGCCAGCCGCTAATACACCGATCCCACCTACAACCTTTTTCTTTGCAGTCTTCATTGTTCATTAAACAAATTGCAAAAGATTCACCAACGCAGATGTCCAGAATACTGTGGAATTTTGCGATGAAAACCGAGCTTTTTGTATTGGATACAACGTGACCGAATACTTCCGTTTCAAGGATTGACGTCACGCGCATACGTCATCATACATAGACGTTTTCAACCGGAAGTTTAGCGGGAAATTTAAAATTGCACTTTATAAGTTAACCGGCCGTATTGGCATGTGTTGCAATGTTAAGATTTCATCATTGATATATAAACTATCAGACTGCATGGTCGGTAGTAGTGGGTTTCAGTAGGCCTTTAAACCACAAACTGTAAAATAAGCTAGCCAAAGATGTTTCTGTTATATGGAAAATTCGGGAGGGTTGGCAAGTATGCCTATCACTGGTGGCCCACAAGTTTTGCAGCAGATTCTTAAAAACACTAAAGTGCTGTCACAGACATGATCTTTGACTAGCTTTTTTTGCGGAAGTTCCTTACAAGCAGCAATGCACAAAAATAAATTGACCGAAGTCAAATGTCTGCTGTAGACAATGCTGTTTCTCTGGAATATACAAAATAAGACTATTAGTGTAATACTTAACTTTTTGGTAATGTGGCCCCAAAAACAAATTGATCAAATATCCCTGACATACAGTAGCTCAATAGCAATCTTAATTTAGGAGCAACTGTTATCTCAGACACCTTTGGATTATTACAAAAAAACAAAAAAAAAACTGCATCTAAACGAGCTTGCTTTGTAACCCACTCCAGCCCGTTTCCTTTTTGTTCATTTTTTAAGAGCTGTCAAAATTAAAGTGGTAATGTAGTTTCATCTATTAAGACATGCACCTGGGGATAGGTTGATTGGCAACACTAAATTGGCCCTAGTGTGTGAATGGGAGTGTGAATGTTGTCTGTATCTGTGTTGGCCCTGCGATGAGGTGGCGACTTGTCCAGGGTGTACCCCGCCTTCCGCCCGAATGCAGCTGAGATAGGCTCCAGCACCCCTCGCGACCCCAAAAGGGACGAGCGGTAGAAAATGAATGGATGGATGATCATTTATCTGTTTTTTTAACGCTTTCTCTGTGTATTTTTGGTGTATATTAAGTTTAAAATTGGCTAAATGAACTACAAATCTCAATACTGCAGGAGAATTGGCTCCTTGGTTCAGTATCATGGCCACTGATTGGCTCAGGCCAGGCAGCATTACTATATTGGATCAAATGACATCACATGACAGTTTTGAGTTTGTTCTGTTTGGTATCATTTCCTGTCCGGGTGCTCTTGTTTTGCAAGTATTTCCTGATTGGGCGTCGTGTTTTGCATCACCTTCACTTTCTATCTCTTGTCCTGGCAGCACAACTGTTCCACATTGTACCTATTTTGTTCCACCTTGTTCCTTCCTTCAGTGCTGGCATCTTCTATATGCCAAAGTGTTGTGTTGTCTGTTAGACCTGTGCTATTTTTCTTCTGCCTTGTACATAATGAAGGGATCTCCTGCTTGCAATACGCCTACGTTCTCTGTATCCTGGGATCACGCCAACAGCCGCTTTTCGCAATCACCAAAGGTGATGAAACAGTACATCCAGAAATCATTAGCGGTGCTTCACTTTTTCCACATTTTCTTATGTTACAGCCTTATTCCAAAATGGAATAAATGAATTTTGTTCTCCAAAAAGTTATTTATTTTTTATTTTTTCCGTCTTGATCAATGTTCCCTCTAGTTGTGTGAACAAACACAAAAAACTCCCTGAGCATTCAGTGGAGCACATGTGAGCAACATCGCACGTGGCGATACCAGCAGCACACCTGTCTCAAACTGATTTAAATCTTTTATTATAACACTCAAATGACAGGAGTCATTTTCAAGAGATTATTTTTCTAATTTTAATGATGTGGCCCACTTGCAATGAAAATAAGAAAAGAAATCGTGTTTTTCATAAGCTATGTATTAGTATTGTACAGCATGTCTGGGTGGGTGTCCTGCTTTGGAAGTAATGATTAATGGCCATAAATTAACATTAATAATAAATGACAATAAAATAAGCACACACATGATTAAAGAGTCTTAGTGTAACTTTGTGTGGTGTTTGAGTTGTCCGACTTTTTGTGTGGCCCTAAACGCACCTATGAGTGCAGGTCAGAGAGAGCAACCGGGTGCTGTTGATACTATATACACTATATTGCCAAAAGTATTTGGCCACCCATCCAAATGTCAGAATCAGGTGTCCTAATCACTTGGCCCGGCCACAGGTGTACAAAAGCAAGCACTTAGGCATGGAGACTGTTTCTACAAACATTTGTGAAAGAATGGACTGCTCTCAGTGATTTCCAGCGTGGAACTGTCATAGGATGCCACCTGTGCAACGATTCAAGTCGGGAAATTTCCTCGCTCCTAAATATTCCAAAGTCAACTTTATTATAGGAAAAGTGAAGCGTTTGGGAACAACAGCAACTCAGCCACAAAGTGGTAGGCCACGTAAACTGACAGAGAGGGGTCAGCACATGCTGAAGCGCATAGTGCAAAGACTTTCTGCACAGTCTGTTGCTGCAGAGCTCCAAACTCCATGTGACCTTCCAATTAGCCCACGTACAGTACGCAGAGAGCTTCATGGAATGGGTTTCCATTTTCCAACATATTGAGCAAAAAGGTCTAATTTTTGTTTTCTACCAAGAAAAGTGCACTTGTTATGAGTGAGAATATACTTATTTTAAGGTATTTTTGGGTTCATTGAGGTTAGCTAATTTTACTTGTTTCGGAAAGTCTTGACCAGCCAAATTTTCTTGTTCTATTGGCAGATAATTTTGCTTAGTTCAAATAAAATACCCCTCATTTTTGTAGTTTTTTTTCTTGTTTTTGAACACTGACTTTTTGCAGTGTGTGTTCACACTCTGCACACCAAAATCTGCATTTCCCCTCAAAGTCTTCATTCCGCGCGGTGGAGAGCAGTCAAAATCAACAGCGTGGCCATCCAAACACACACTCTCCAGTCTGCACTGTATCAGCAAATATGTCCGTTTATTGTACCATATCACTCTCTCTGTTTTTGATAGCGTACATCAGGTTTCGGAGAGCGCACACACAAGTCTTAATCCGCACAGACGCACTTTGGCAAGGCTCTCCGGTGTGGCCTTTTATCATTCTGCTGCGCGGCGTTGTTGTAGCGCTCGGCGCCAATATCGCCGGTTATTTTTCTTTCTTTGACGCTGGGCTCCTAAAGCCGGGCTTATAAAAGTAAATTACACCCCTATAAAGTGAACCTCTGGGGTTTGCGGGGGCCATGTTTGAAATTGCGTCATGGCAGGGGGGGAGAAAATGAAATTATGTAACGCGCAGTCGTGCTATTCTCTCCTCCGCGGCTCAACCTGTTCGCACAGGAGGCACTTTTGGATCTTTTGGTTTTGTTCCCACGGCCTTTTTCTGGCGCAGTTTGTTCTCTTCCTATACTTGCAAGCAAATCTTCTTGACTGTAAAATCAATGCGGTTCTGCTTTGAAGGTTTTATTTGGCTTCTGGCTTGTTGACTTTTATTCATGCACACATGAAGAAGGACTTCATGTCACTCCTTACACACTGCAAAAACTGAAATGTAAGCAAGATTAAATATCTCAAATAAGGGTGACATTTGCTTATTTTCTGTCTGATACGATAATTCTTCTCACTAAGCAGATTTGATGTTAGACTGTTTTACTTGTTTTAAGGGTTTTGGTCCAAAATGATCTCAGTAAGATATTACAGCTTGTTGCTGAGATTTTATGACCTATATTAAGTAAAACTTGCTTGAAACTAGAATATCAACTGATGCAAAGCTGTGTCATCAACACTCACAAGTATAAAACTGCTTTTTCGAAGTAAAAAATGTTTTATTTCAAGTATGAATTAAAAAAGCATGACTTTGACACAATTGTGTCTCATAATTAAAACAGATGACAGCCAAATGGACTTTGCTGTTTTATTTTCTTATTTTCAATGAAACAATAGAAAACACATACTCATATAGTAGTACAGTGGGCACAGTACAATAAACTAATATTTAAACATTTAACATGTGACATTACAAACTATTTTGAACAGAAATAGTTCATGCACATATATATATATATATATATATATATATATATATATATATATATATATATATATATATATATATATATATATATATATATATATATATATATATATATATGTATGTGTGGGAAAAAAATCACAAGACTATTTCATCTCTACAGGCCTGTTTCATGAGGGGTTTCCTCAATCCTCAGGAGATTTCCTGAGGATTGAGGAAACCCCTCATGAAACAGGCCTGTAGAGATGAAATAGTCTTGTGATTTTTTTCCCACACATACATATTACGCTCTACCACGGTATCGAGCACTATTTTTTGGATAATCTAATTAAGACATATATATATATATATATATATATATATATATATATATATATATATATATATATATATATATATATATATATATATATATATATATATATATATATATATATATATATATATATATATATATATATATATACAGGTATATTCCTTGCGCACTAATGACTGAAAGAGCACGCACTTGGCGCGATGATGTCATGTTATCGATGGAAAAATGCATATTTTAGACCATATGATTTGCCTGAGCGGCTAGGAGACCCCGAGAGTAACAAGCGATTGCCTTGTTGCCTTTCCATTAAGAAAAATGAAACTAGTTTTTAGTATAAGTTTGCTGGTTTCAAGAAATGTAAAGATAATGGCACTAGCATTTACTTCATTTAAGAACAGTTTTCAACATATTGAGAAAAAAAGTCTCATATTTGTTTTTTCTACCAAGAAATGTGCACTTGTTATTAGTGAGAATATACTTATGTTAAGGTATTTTGGGGTTCATTGAGGTTAGCTAATTTTACTTGTTTTGGAAAGTCTTGACAAGCAAAATGTTCTTGTTGTATTGGCAGATAATTTTGCTTAGTTCAAGTAAAATACCCCTAATTTTTGTACAAACGTTTGTATTTTTTTTTTCCTTGTTTTTGAACACTGACTTTTTGCAGTGCATTCTTTGTCTCACGTGTGGCAATATAACGTGTGGCTGCTGGTGGCAGGAGCTCTGTGCTCTTGTGTCATGTAATGGTAAATGGGTTATACTTGAATAGTGCTTTTCTACCTTCAAGGTACTCAAGGCGCTTTGACAGTATTTCCACATTCACCCATTCACACACAGATGGCGGGAGCTGCCATGCAAGGCCCTAACCACCACCCATCAGGAGCAAGGGTGAAGTGTCTTGCTCAAGGACACAACGGACGTGACTAGGTTGGTAGAAGCTGGGGATCGAACCAGGAACCCTCAGCAACCTACGGCTCTAGAGCCAAATGCGGCTCTTTGGTGGCTCCATGAAGCTTTTTCAAAAATGTATGGAAATGGGGAAAAAAATGGGGTGAAAAATATATTTTCTGTTGTAATATGGTTTCTGTAGAAGGCCAAACACGACACAGACCTTCCTAATAGTTAAAGCCCTCTTTTTGATATGTTTGTGTTTATGCTTCACTGATGAGAGTATTTGGCGAGCACCGTCTTGTCCTACTAATTTCAGCGGCCCTTGAACTCACTGTTGTGTGGACTGTGACTCAACAGTTTGTTTATATGTATAACTTTCTCCAACGCAGCCACAGAAAGGCGTATTTTATGCCATTCCTTCATCTCATTTTTGTCCACCAAACGTTTTATGCTGTGCGTGAATGCACAGAGGTGAGCTGTGTTGATGTTATTGACTTGTTGGAGTGCTAATCAGGCATATTCGGTCAATGCATGACTGCAAGCTAATTGATGCTAACATGCTATTTAGGCTAGCTGTATGTACATATTGCATTATTATGCCTTGTTTGTAAGTATATTTGAGCTCATTTAATTTCCTTTACTTATGCCCTCTGTGTATTTAGTTTATTTTTCCATTTTTCATGACACATTATCTGTATGTAATAATGGCTGCATTTCTGATAGTTGTTTGTGTGCCATGTTGTTACAGACTACAGCAAACGTTACCCAGCTTGCAAAGATTGTAATAAATCAATTAGAAGAAGACAGCCAGACGTTTCCTTTAACTTGGACACGCACATTTATAACTTTGGCCATTCTAAGACAGTCATTTCCAGGAGTTATCTCACCCTCTGAGAAGTTTTACTAATGTTTTCCAATGTTGTAAAAATGTGTAGAATAAATATTACATTTCAACATTTCTGTCAACAATGACATAGTCATTTTGACAGTACGCTAATATAGCAAATATATACACTTACATCATGTGTTGTCTTCATTATAACTCTCATATAAGACCTTCAAAGTCATTTTGATAGTAGGCTAATATAGCTAGTATCGACACTTACATCATGTGTTGTCTTCATTAAAACACTTATATAAGTCTTTTCATTTTTTGCGGCTCCAGACCAATTACTTTTTTGTATTTGTGGTCCAATATGGCTCTCTCAACATTTTGGGTTGCCGACCCCTGCCTTAAACGCATCCTCGCTCATCCGTGCGGACTGGACACTGGCCGAGGGTGGAGTCGGCTCTCTTGGTTGCTTTGTTGGGTCTGCTCCTGTCTCTGGCCATGCTCCCCCCACCCCAGCAGACGATGGCGTGGAACACCGCAGAGGCCACCGCGGTGTATATGTTTTTTATTTTATTTTTGTTGTTTTACTTTTGTAGCTGTATGTAGAAATGGATAGTTGCATCAGCTCTGCTCTTTTAATGTCCTTTGTGTTCTTTAATGTTTGATGTTTCCCTCTTACACACATGCTTATGTGTGCTATGCCCTTGGCCTCAGTCTGGACCCCCTCTCCAGGGGCCCAGGTTTAGAATTATTATATTTTTCTCACCCCTCCCCACTTTCCCTCCCCAGCGTTTACCTGTTTCTCACCTTTTTTGTAAGGGGCGCCGGAAGTTAGCAGACCTGTCAGCGACCCTGTTCTGTCTCCCTGTAATGTTTGTCTGCTCTTCAATGGGATTGTGCTGAAAATCTTAATTTCCCCTCAGGGATTAATAAAGTGGAGTCGGCTCTCTTGGTTGCTTTGTTGGGTCTGCTCCTGTCTCTGGCCATGCTCCCTCCACCCCGGCATATGATGACGTGGAACACCGCAGAGGCCACCACAGTGTATAAGTTAAGTTTTTTATATTGTTTTACTTTTGTGTAGAAGTGTCTGGTTGCATCAGCTCTGCTCTTTTACTTTCTTTAATGTCCTTTGTGATCTTTGATGTTTCCCTCTTACACGCATGCTTATGTGTGCTATGGCTATGAGGGTTGTTTTTGTTTTGTTTTCCTTGGCCTCAGCCTGGACCCCTTCTCCAGGCTTAGACTGATTTTTTTTTTTTTCCTCAACCCCCCAGCGTTTACCTTTTTCTCACCTTTTTTGTAAGGGACGCCGGAAGTTGGCAGGCCCGTCAGCGATCCTGTTCTGTCTCCCTGTAATGTTTGTCTAATCTTGAATGGGATTGTGCTGAAAATCTTAATTTCCCCTCGGGGATTATTCAAGTATTTCTGATTCTGATTCTGATAAAAAGGTAATACTGGTGCTAAAGTAACCTACTTTCACCCACTCGTGACTCATCAGCAAACTGTTGCCCAAAAAACTGGTTTCCCATTCTTGTCTTGTGACTTCACACGTCCACCAGATATTCCACCGCTCCTATCTCCCAACATGCCCTTTTCCCTTTCTACGTCATGTATGCTCACTTTGTCTCGTGTCTTGGTTGTGACAACATCGCATTTTTGCACAGCCACAACTCCTCCTGATACGCTCGTATCGCTGGTGGACTGCGTGGGAGGTTTGTGCTGCAATTTACTGCCACAAGGAGGCCAACCAAAGTCCAAAACTAATTCTACATCCACTTTGTCATCAAACCGCACATCCCCCTATTTCCTTTTTGCTGATTCATCATCTGGAGACGGCGCTAAAGTTTCCATTGACCTACATGGCCGTAAGGGAAAAAGAAAGACTTTGTACCTGCGCTGTATTGTAAATAACTTGTGTTTGGAATCCGTTCGAGTACAATAGAAGACGATCACTAAGACTGAATAATCCTAATATGGACTCATGTGTACACAGTTTACTATGAATGTTGTCATTCATCAGTCACTGAGAACACGAGAAAAATATGAAAAAAAAAATCAAACAAAAATATTAGGGCTGTGAATCTTTGGACACCACACGATTCGATTCTTGGGGGGTAACGATTCGATTCATAGTCGATTCTCATTTCAAAATGATTCAAAATCAATACTTTTTAATAACATTGGGTGCCAAATATTAAATAACTACATTCCTCCATATCGATCCGTATAACTTCTGGTTCAATTTATCATCACACAGATTGTCATGATCCGTAGCCCAGATCATGTTTTTGTTTTTTTCTGTTAGTTTTGGACTCTCTTAGTTCCTGTTGTTGTGCACCCTTGAGTTTGTTTAATTACCTTGGCTACTTATTATTTTCACCTGCCTCTGATTGGTGTTCGGGACGCTCACCTGTTCCCCGAGCACTAATCAGAGGCATTATTTAAGCCTACCTATGCCGGTCGGTCGGCCTGGCTTCTTTGTTTGCTTCATGCAACTAGTTACGTGAGTATTCCTTGTCTTTTGCCTGTGCTATGTGGTTGCCTTTCTCTCTTTCCTTCTTTCTTCAGTTTATTTCGAACATGAACACACTTACATCATAATACATCACACAATTTCATATAATTTCATCTTACATCATGCCCGAAAAGGAGTAGGAAGGAGCAAAGCTTATTTAATCCTACCCCTTTCCCACTTCAGAGCGTTTACAAATATATAGAATCATTTACTGACCTTTTTATATAATAAAATAACATCTATGAATTAGTATACACAACAGTTTTGTAATATGTAATTAATTAATTCAGTCATTATTAACATACTGAGATGAAGAATATCTTATTTTCAATTTTCATCTCAGTATGCCTTAGCTTCGGCACGTTGTTGCTTCAGCTAGTTTTCGGTTTTTGGTACTTCCTTGAGTTTCGAAGAATAAATCATGTTCCTACCTGCACGTCCTGTCCTGAGTGGTCTGTTTGCATCCCGGGGGAACAAACCTCGCAGCAAGCTGCGACCCCCCGCACGTAACACAGATAGTCACACATTTTTGCATTTCGGATGAACTTGAATTGGATATTTTGTGTTTGTCTGGAAAAATACAAATCCATAAAAGGAAAACAGCACACAATCCAATTTTATGGCAATATTTTAATGAAAATCAACCATTTTTTGTGTGTTTTAAAATCTGCCATACATAATAAATATAAAAAAACGGCCCTAATTTAGTTTTTTCTTTGCGTTTCAGAATTGGAAATAGAATGAACACGGACCCATAAAATAGATAAACAGCTTTAATACATTTCTATATTACTTCAAAGAAAATTGGTTCTCTACCCAAACATTTAATAATGTCCAATACAACAAAGGCAAGGGAAGTATCCAACCCTTCTCTTTTCTTAACTAAAACTGTACAGCAGATAAGCACATCTACATCAACAATAGGATTTACCTGAGTCAGGACAGATCAAAAACTTTTTCTTTTTTTTATTAAAGAATTGCAATTAATTCGAATTTTTTATTTTTGTGCAACACCTAAAAATATATATATATTTGTAACATTTCTTGGTTAATATAGTTAGTTAAATAATATTTCTCACAGGACAGCAATCTATGTATCCATCATCTAATTTGCCAAATTGGCCATGACGCATGATGTGCATGTAATTGAAGGGCCACCCCAGGCTAAACTGATTTATTTATTTATTCCCCACACTTTTTTATGCGATAACAGTAGTCAACAGTACCAATTTTCGGTTCTTTTGTGGATGTTGGTTAATATAATTTTTTTTTTTGATAATAACATCAATTTTTTTATTGCAACATTTAGAAATGAGGTGATTGTGAAAACTGTTATATTTTGTTTTATTATGACATTTCTGGGTTTCAATTAAAGTTAAAATGAATTTTCTTCCTTATCGATACCAGTATTCATCAGTAGTCTTATTAGTATTTTATGTAATTAGTGTATATAAATATGAAAAAAAAACATGCATTTTTTTATTCGCTTTATTATTTTTTTATGTTCATTGCTTCCTTATTTGTTATTATTTCAAGCTGATTATCAGATCCTACAGGTCTGGGCGATGTTGCTAAAATAAAATAAAAATCATCCAAAATCAAATAAACTCGGGATTAGTTCAACATTATAGTTGCATTCTATGTACAAAAACAAAACTAAACTAAATAAGAAAAAAGACAATAACATAACAAAGTACCAATAAAGTTGAGTTTACATGCTTTCAAGTAAAAGAAATCACACACAATGTTGCATCAGTTATTATTTCAACACAGGTGTTCCAACTATTTTAGAAGGTGTCAAGTTATCATGAACTTATAGATGAAGACCGAAAAGACTGGAAATTGTGATCATGTTGTAACTGTATGCATGTTCGAAATTAACTTAAACCATGAACTATAAACCAGTGTTTATAGTTCTTGTTCGGCCGCGAACGCCCCCTAGAGGGCCACCAAAATATATCTGTTTCTCAGCTGTGGCCCATAAGCGTCTTTTGTGTTGTTCTCACCATTTCCTGGTCATAAATGGCTGTCAAAGTGTACCAACTTGTCGGAATACGTGCGCAGCCTTCTTCTACACAGGTGAGAGGCATGATTTATGATCTACAAAAAACTTCCAGGGAGCAGGGAAGCAAGGAAACAGCAGACCACTCGATGATGTAAACATAAGGACACACAGTAGTGATCAGTCGCCTCCAAAAATATTTTGTCTGCGTTAGCACTTATAATAACAATATCACTAATACTTGGTTCATATTCAAGTCACGAAATGTAAATGGAGTATTGTTGGGGCTTTTTGAATGGTTATTTATTGGATAGAGGAGCTCCCATTGGCTCCACTGTAAGCAGACTTTTATTTACGTTCATTTAATATTTAGAATGTATTAAACAAAAAAAATCCATGTCTTTCATAATGATTGTGAACGATAGGCAAAATTACCAAAAAAGTGTAGTTCCACTTTAGGTGCAAAAAATATGACTAAAGTTGTAAAGCTGTATTTTAAGAAGCACTTTAATGTTATTGACAGTTTGGTTAGGAAACATATTCATTAATAATAGTAATTGTATGTAGAATTAACCATAGGTGAACAACTGCAATAGTGCCTCTGCTGGTTGCAGCCTAACAGTGCACTCCCATTTACCTCAATTGCTTCAAGATGCGATTAATCAACAATCAATGTGATTATTTACATAATTCTTAGCGATTATGCCTATCCCAAGCAATGCAACACTTTCCCCTCGTCCAACTTCTTACTTCCTCGTTCTTTCCCTCCCAAACATAACAGCGAATGTCCGTCCAAAATATCTGACTGACTGCAGAAAACCTCAGAGGACTCTCGCATACTTGCGCCCTGCCCTAACATGTGCACACAAACACGCAATTAAAAAACATTCCCCCTTCTCAGCTGCTTGTCAGGTCACCACACCCGACCGCATGACATCAGCCCGTGATGTCATCAGGGGACCGGCAATGTCCAGTGCAGCTTCATCATCAGCATCCTTTGGCAATGGCGGATGAGAGGCAGCTGGGTTTTAATGATTTCTTTACACATGTCAGTGTGTGTGTGTGTGTGTGTGTGTGTGTGTGTGTGTGTGTGTGTGTGTGTGTGTGTGTGTGTGTGTGTGTGTGTGTGTGTGTGTGTGTGTGTGTGTTCTTGTATTTCTACCCTTCTTGAGACATCAACAAGGAAAAGTACCTTCCATAGGAGGACCGGTGAACAAGTTAGGACATAAATCATGGTCCCAATATGGAAAACCATTGCATTTAATAGAGAATGTCTCATTTGCACCCCTGGTGGTGAAATCTATCAAAATTAGGGTGGTTCCAAAAAGGAGGGATTTTTTTTAAATTGACTGTGTGGCTGCCTTAAAAGTGCTCCCCCTCTGGTCAACATATGAAATAACAAGTGTGTGCAAAAAATTAAAGTGCTCCCCCTCTGGCCAACATATGGAATAACAAGTGTGTGTAAGAAATAGAAATGCGCCCCCTTTGGCCGAAATGAATTTAAAAAAAATAAAAAATAAATAAACATGTATATAGAGACACACTGTAATAACTTGAAGTAAGTAATGAAGATTAAAAACCAAGTGCAAACAAAAAAATTCAAAAAAATAAAATTACTAAAAGCACTCTTTTTCTCACAATGTGTCGATTCTTTTCTTATAAAATTGGGAACAATTTCTCATATTCGTTCTGTTTCTTTACAATTGCAATATTTTCTTGTAAATGTATTACTTTTTAATGCAAAACGGTGACATTAGTCATATGAAAGTCTGACTTTTATCACATTATTGCCAATTTTTTTGTTGTTGTAAAATCGTAGCATTTTTTTGAGTAAAATTATGACTTTTGTAATGATTTTGCCAAGTAAAATTCTGATTATTATTATAATATTGCCCGAATTTAAAAAATTGTGACTTTTGTCGAGTAAAATTGTGACTCTTTTCATAAAATTGTCAAAATGTTAAGCGTTTCTTGTAAAACTGCGACTGTTATTGAGTAACATTCCAGCCTTTATCATAATATTGCGCAAACGTTCAGTTTTTCTTGTAAAATTTTGACTTCCGTTGAGTAAAATTACGACTTTTATTATAATACTGCTAAAATTCTAAGTTTTTCTTGTGAAATTATGACCTTTTTCCTGTGAAATTCCAACAAATTTTCACAACAAGCTTTTTTATATTTGCATAGTATGTATATATTATTAATGTTGTAAATACAAATTATTATAAGTGCTCCCCCTCTGGTCAACATATGAAATAACAAGTGTGTGCAAAAAATTGAAGTGCTCCCCCTCTGGCCAACATATGGAATAACAAGTGTGTGTAAGAAATAGAAATGCGCCCCCTTTGGCCGAAATGAATACAAAAATATATAAATAATAAATAAACATGAGTATAGACACATACTGTAATAACTTGAAGTAAGTAATGAAGATTAAAAACCAAGTGCAAACAAAAAAATTCAAAAAAATAAAATTACTAAAAGCACTCTTTTTCTCACAATGTGTCGATTCTTTTCTTATAAAATTGGGAACAATTTCTCATATTCGTTCTGTTTCTTTACAATTGCAATATTTTCTCGTAAATGTATTACTTTTTAATGCAAAACGGTGACATTAGTCATATGAAAGTCTGACTTTTATCACAATATTGCCAATTTTTTTGTTGTTGTTAAATCGTAGCATTTTTTTGAGTAAAATTATGACTTTTGTAATGATTTTGCCAAGTAAAATTCTGATTATTATTATAATATTGCCCGAATTTAAAAAATTGTGACTTTTGTCGAGTAAAATTGTGACTCTTTTCATAAAATTGTCAAAATGTTAAGCGTTTCTTGTAAAACTGCGACTGTTATTGAGTAACATTCCAGCCTTTATCATAATATTGCGCAAACGTTCAGTTTTTCTTGTAAAATTTTGACTTCCGTTGAGTAAAATTACGACTTTTATTATAATACTGCTAAAATTCTAAGTTTTTCTTGTGAAATTATGACCTTTTTCCTGTGAAATTCCAACAAATTTTTCACAACAAGCTTTTTTATATTTGCATAGTATGCATATATTATTAATGTTGTAAATACAAATTATTATAAGTGCTCCCCCTCTGGTCAACATATGAAATAACAAGTGTGTGCAAAAAATTGAAGTGCTCCCCCTCTGGCCAACATATGGAATAACAAGTGTGTGTAAGAAATAGAAATGCGCCCCCTTTGGCCGAAATGAATACAAAAATATATAAATAATAAATAAACATGAGTATAGACACATACTGTAATAACTTGAAGTAAATAATGAAGATTAAAAACCAATTACAAACAAAAAATTCAAAAAAATAAAATAACTAAAAGCAGTCTTTTTCTCACAATGTGTCAACTTTTTTCTTATAAAATTGGGAACAATTTCGCATATTCGTTCTGTTTCTTTAAAATTGCAATATTTTCTCGTAAAATTATTACTTTTTTATGTAAAATTATTACTTTTTAATGCAAAAGGGTGACATTTGTCACATGAAACTGTGACTTTTATCACAAAATTGCCAATTTTTTGGTTGTTCTTCTAAAATCGTGAAATGTTTTTGAGTAAAATTATGACTTTTGTAATCATTTTGCCAAGTAAAATTCTGATTATTATTATAATATTGGCCAAATTAAAAAAATTATGTGTGAATGTGAGTGTGAATGTTGTCTGTCAATCTGTGTTGGCCCTGCGATGAGGTGGCGACTTGTCCAGGGTGTACCCCGCCTTCCGCCCGAATGCAGGTGAGATAGGCTCCAGCACCCCCCGCGACCCCAAAAAGGGACACGCGGTACAAAATGTATGGATGGGTGGACTTTTGTCGAGTAAAATTGTGACTCTTTTCATAAAATTGTCAAAATGTTAAGTGTTTCTTGTAAAACTGCGACTGTTATTGAGTAAAATTCCAACCTTTATCATAATATTGCACAAATGTTCAGTTTTTCTTCTAAAATTTTGACTTCCGTGGAGTAAAATTACGACTTTTATTATAATGCTGCTAAAATTCCAAGTTTTTCTTGTGAAATTGTGACCTTTTTCCTATGAAGTTCCCACTCATTTTTCACAACAATCTTTTTTTATATTTCTATAGTATGTATATATTATTAATGTTGTAAATACAAATCTTTATAGGTGGTCACAAAGAGGTAGGCATTTTTCGGAGGTCTCAAGAAGGTAACAAATACAATAATGTGTGTGTGTGTGTGTGTGTGTCCAGGTATTTCTCATCTCGTGGGGATGGGTTTGATGACGGGGATACATTGTGGGGACTCTCAATGGTGTTAAGTCATTACACTTGATGGTGATGTGTTATTGGTGTTACGTTTAGTTAAGTTAGTGTATTCATGTCAGCCAGTGTATGTGTGTGTGTATGTGTGTGTGTTCAGGTATTTCTCATCTCGTGGGGATGGATTTGATGACGGGGATACATTGTGGGAACTCTGCATGATGTTAAGTCATTACGTTTGGTGGTGATGTGTTATTAGTGTTACGTTTAGGTTAGTGTATTCTTGTCAGCCTGGGTGTGTGCGTGCGTGTGTGTGCGTGTGTGTGTGTGCGTGTGTGTGGCCAAAGCGTGGAGGCCAAAAGCCGCAATTACGCTAATTCAAACAGTGTGAGTGTGGCTTTCTTTGGCTATTTTGTCCTGTTTATATTTGCAGTGTACTCTCTGGACAGATTCACATTGTGCTGCTCACTATTTCCAACACAAAGTTATGATTGAATTAGATTTGGGTTTAAGCGGAGGAAAAGGGTGAAAGACGGAGCAACTGGTCAGAGGAAGGTGACTCGATGGCCAGCGAAGGCACAGCATGACTAGAAGGGATGCGGTTGTGAATTGGAGAATTGATCTGGAAAAGAGTCAGAAAAATCCACATTACTGTACGAATAGACTCCAATGCAAGAGCTGTGTCCAAGATCCTGACTTTATAAAGAGAATAACACTCACTTTTCAAGTTATTTTTGGCTGCATTAATGCATTTTTGCATTCTTCTGTGCACTTTCATGACAGGGAGAATCTGTGCCCCATTTCATGTTATTATACACTCTTGGTTTAATGATGGAACTTGGCTTTAGCAACACATATTTGTCTTTTTCTAGCATTTAAAAAGGGTACTACTTTATAATACGGGGCAGTTAATCAGCAGTTATACATTCTTTAAGACATGGGTTGTCAAAGTGTGGTACATTGAGCCTCTCTTCAGAGAACATAATACAGTTAGGCCCGCCCCCTACTCGCAGGAAAACAGATTTTCTGGAGCATATTTTGTGTTTTCTCTGTTTACTTTCTCACCATAGGAACTTAAATCAATTCATTTTGTTTTTCAACATAGCTTTCAGAAATATGGTTTTCTTTTCTTTTTTTTCTCAAGCTGCTGGTCCGTCCCCAAATCCCATCTTGATAAAAATTTACCTATATGTATTTAAACAGTTTCCTACAGTATGTATAGGCTTATTCTAGTATTGACCTGTATATAAGACCCAGAAAAAGTCGTCTTATACTCGGCATCTTAAGATTTTTACATGCAAACTAAGAATGTGTGAGGGGTTTGCCTGCTGTATTATTTTTTAAATGTAGATATAACTGTTGTTTAACTGTAATATATATATATATATATATATATATATATATATATATATATATATATATATATATATATATATATATATATATATATATATATATATATATATATATATATATAATGTATATATATATATATATATATATATATATATATATATATATATATATATATATATATATATATAATGTATATATATATATGTATATATATATATATATATATATATATATATATATATATATATATATATATATATATATATATATATATATATATATATATATATATATATATATATATATATGTATGTATATATATATATGTATATATATATACATGTATATATATGTATATAT
This sequence comes from Entelurus aequoreus, assembly GCF_033978785.1. NCBI lineage: Eukaryota > Metazoa > Chordata > Actinopteri > Syngnathiformes > Syngnathidae > Entelurus > Entelurus aequoreus. Next base: position 28,164,108 of record NC_084751.1, on the reverse strand, counting down.
GCATATATATACAGTATATATATGTATATATATATATATATATATATATATATATATATATATATATATATATATATATATATATATATATATATATATATATATATATATATATATATATATATATATATATATATATATATATATACAGTACAGGCCAAAAGTTTAGACACACCTTTTCCTCATTCAATGCATTTTCATTATTTTTTTTGCATTGTAGATTGTCACTGAAGGCATCAAAACTATGAATGAACACATGTGGAGTTATGTACTTAACAAAACAAGTGAAAGAACTGAAAACATATTTCATATTCTAGTTTCTTCAAAATAGCCACCCTTTGCTCTGATTACGGTTTTGCACACTCCTGGCATTCTCTCCATGAGCTTCACGAGGTAGTCACCAGAAATGGTTTTCACTTCACAGGTGTCATAGTTTTGATGCCTTCAGTGACAATCTACAATGTAAATAGTCATGAAAATAAAGAAAATGCATTGAAATGAGAAGGTGTGTCCAAATTTTTGGCCATACAAACCCTGTTTCCATGAGTTGGGAAATTGTGTTAGATGTAAATATAAACGGAATACAATGATTTGCAAATCCTTTTCAACCCATATTCAATTGAATGCACTACAAAGACAAGATATTTGATGTTCAAACTCATAAACTTTATTTTTTTTTTGCAAATAATAATTAACTTAGAATTTTATGGCTGCAACACGTGCCAAAGTAGTTGGGAAAGGGCATGTTCACCACTGTGTTACATGGCCTTTCCTTTTAACAACACTCAGTAAACATTTGGGAACTGAGGAGACACATTTTTTAAGCTTCTCAGGTGGAATTCTTTCCCATTCTTGCTTGATGTACAGCTTAAGTTGTTCAACAGTCCGGGGGTCTCCGTTGTGGTATTTTAGGCTTCATAATGCGCCATACATTTTCAATGGGAGACAGGTCTGGACTACAGGCAGGCCAGTCTAGTACCCACACTCTTTTACTATGAAGCCACGTTGATGTAACACGTGGCTTGGCATTGTCTTGCTGAAATAAGCAGGGGCGTCCATGGTAACGTTGCTTGGATGGCAACATGTGTTGCTCCAAAACCTGTATGTACTTTTCAGCATTAATGGCGCCTTCACAGATGTGTAAGTTACCCATGTCTTGGGCACTAATACACCCCCATACCATCACAGATGCTGGCTTTTCAACTTTGCACCTATAACAATCTGGATGGTTCTTTTCCTCTTTGGTTCGGAGGACACGACGTCCACAGTTTCCAAAAACAATTTGAAATGTGGACTCGTCAGACCACAGAACACTTTTCCACTTTGTATCAGTCCATCTTAGATGAGCTCAGGCGCAGCGAAGCAGACGGCGTTTCTGGGTGTTGTTGATAAACGGTTTTCGCCTTGCATAGGAGAGTTTTAACTTGCACTTACAGATGTAGCGACCAACTGTAGTTACTGACAGTGGGTTTCTGAAGTGTTCCTGAGCCCATGGGGTGATATCCTTTACACACTGATGTCGCTTGTTGATGCAGTACAGCCTGAGGGATCGAAGGTCACGGGCTTAGCTGCTTACGTGCAGTGATTTCTCCAGATTCTCTGAACCCTTTGATGATATTACGGACCGTAGATGGTGAAATCGCTAAATTCCTTGCTATAGCTGGTTGAGAAAGGTTTTTCTTAAACTGTTCAACAATTTGCTCACACATTTGTTGACAAAGTGGTGACCCTCTCCCCATCCTTGTTTGTGAATGACTGAGCATTTCATGGAATCTACTTTTATACCCAATCATGGCACCCACCTGTTCCCAATTTGCCTGTTCACCTGTGGGATGTTCCAAATAAGTGTTTGATGAGCATTCCTCAACTTTATCAGTATTTATTGCCACCTTTCCCAACTTCTTTGTCACGTGTTGCTGGCATCAAATTCTAAAGTTAATGATTATTTGCACAAAAAAAAAAAATGTTCAATTTGAACATCAAATATGTTGTCTTTGTAGCATATTCAACTGAATATGGGTTGAAAATGATTTGCAAATCATTGTATTCCGTTTATATTTACATCTAGCACAATTTCCCAACTCATATGGAAACGGGGTTTGTATATTGATATATAATGTAGGAACCAGAAATATTAATAACAGAAAGAAACAACCGTTTTGTGCGAATGATTGTAAATGGGGGAGGGAGGTTTTTTGGGTTGGTGCACTAATTGTAAGTGTATCTTGTGTTTTTTATGTTGATTTAATAAATTTAAAAAAAAAAAATATATATATATATATATATATATATATATATATATATATATATATATATATATATATATATATATATATATATATATATATATATATATATATATATATACATTTATTTATTTTTCTTGTGCGGCTCGGTACCAATCGATCCACGGACCGGTACCGGGCCGTGGCCCGGTGGTTGGGGACCACTGCTCTAGAGCAGTGGTCCCCAACATTTTTGTAGCTGCGGACCGGTCAACGCTTGAAAATTTGTCCCACGGACCGGAGGGGGGGGGTGTATTTATTTATTGGTTTTTTTTTTTTTTTTTTTTCATAAAGAAATACAGTCATGTGTGCTTACGGACTGTATCCCTGCAGACTGTACTGATCTATATTGATATATAATGTATATATTGTGTATATATTTTTATGTTGATTTAATAAATAAAATAAATATAAAAAATATAATTTTTTTAAATTATTTTATTTTATTTTTTCTTGTGCGGCCCGGTACCAATACGTCCACGGACCGGTACTGGGCCGTGGCCCGGTGGTAGGGGACCACTGCTCTAGAAGACTCTGAAATGGTTGAAAAACGTTCTTAGAGGGTTGTAAAAAAAACTGTTTTATTCTCTAGCTGTGAAAATGATTTAATTTCGCAGAAATAAATTTATCGTAGCGATAAACGAGGGGGGACTAATTGTTATTAGCATTTATGATTATGTGTTTATCAGGGCTGTCAAAATGTACGCATGAATCCATCATTATTAAACTGATTACAAATGTTAATCATTTGACAGCACTAGTAAATAAAACATAGTTAACAAGCTTATTCAAAGTAATTTATGTACCTTCTTTTTTTATATGTATATATAAAACCCTACTTAAGAAATCTAATAAAACTGCTCATAAGTCGGGTATTTTCACTTTTTTTGGGGGGGGGAGAAAGTGTGCCTCTTATCAGAACCAGCTGTTCATCAAAGCTTATCATGCGCAATTGTGGCATTTTTTGAGCCTAGAAACGACCGCAAGCGTCGGCGACACTCCTGGCGCTCGTCCCGGGGACGGTCCTGACAGACAGAAAGATGCAGAGCGGCGTTTGGCTCGGCACGTAACCTCAAACACGGTGACAGCATCTCCATTGTTAATTAGCCGCTCCGCTTTCCCTCCGGGACCCGCCCCCAACGCCATGCCGCCGACTGTCAAAAATCCCGCCGCCATTCTCTCGAAATCCCCTCCAGATGTTGTCGCTAACATCCAATAAAGCAGGAATACCCTTCATCCTGTGAGCTTGTAACGTGACACATAAACCGCCTTTGACAACACTTTCGGGCGCTTTGGCTGATTCCCCGACTATTTTATGGCGCGGGTGTCGCTCTCCGTTTCCTCCGGGCCGTGACTTTTGACCCAGTTCTGCGCCCACCGCTCCAATGTAAATGTGATGATCTCAAATATGCAGTTAGCTTGTGGCTGTCGGAGGGGAAATCCTGCATTTTCAGCTGAGTTGGACAGCAGAAATCCTCCGTGATGGATGTTTCGCATTAGAGCAATAAAGTGGCCTGGAAGAATCCACATTGGATCAATAGCAGCGGGGCGGCGGGCCAAAGCGTGTCGTTAACCGCGTATTCATTTTGGCGGCGGGCCCCGGCGAGCCGCATTCTGATCGCAGTGGTTTCTAGAGGAGTGTTTACCAAAACAAAGATGTTGCGTTATACCGCTGACGTAGGAAACCCCCGCGGAACATACGCAATGAGGCGACGGTGAGCCGCGTCACTAAGTGTGCTCACACCGCACAGTTTGGATCGCTTCCCTCACACTGCACACTGCAAAAAGTCAGTGTTCAAAAACAAGAGAAAAAAATACAAAAATGAGGGGTATTTTATTTGAACTAAGCAAAATTATCTGCCAATAGAACAAGAAAATTTGGCTTGTCAAGACTTTCCAAAACAAGTAAAATTAGCTAACCTCAATGAACTTTGCTGGGGGTTGTCAGTGAATGAAATATAGGTCTAAGTGAGACCTACATAGAGGTTTTTGTTTCATGTCTCTACGACATTCCTACTGGAAGTTACAGGCAGTTTTGTCTGTGTTTTCTTCCTAGGGGGCGGTAGAGCGCAATCTTGAGTTTCGGGGTTGGGTTTTTTTAATCGATCGCAATTTTCGCCAGTCCTGATGTGTGTCCCCAAATTGGTGAGTTTTGAAGCATGTTAAGGGGGTCTAATTACAGCTTAAAGAGGCGGCGGTATAATAATAATAACAACTTTTGTTTTGAAGGGGGAATTGCAAACTTCCTGTTGATTTTTGCTGGGGGTTGTCAGTGTATGAAATGTGGGTCTAAGTGAGACCTACATAGAGGTTTTGGTTACATCTCTCTACGACATTCCTACTGGGAGTTAGAGGCAGTTTTGTCTGTGTTTTCTTCCTAGGGGGCGCTAGAGCGCAATTTTGAGTTTTGGGTTGTTTTTTTTTTTTATTAGATCGCAATTTTTTCCAGTCCTGATGTGTGTGTCCAATTTGGTGAGTTTTGAAGCATTTTAAGGGGGTCAAATTACAGCTCAAAGAGGCGGCGGAATAATAATAAAGAATGAAACGTTACAATAACAATAGGGTCCTCTGTCCCAAAGGGACTTGGCGGTCCCTAATTAGCTAACCTCAATGAACTTTGCTGGGGGTTGTCAATGAATGAAATATAGGTCTAAGTGAGACCTACATAGAGGTTTTTGTTTCATGTCTCTATGACATTCCTACTGGAAGTTACAGGCAGTTCTGTCTGTGTTTTCTTCCTAGGGGGCGCTAAAGCGCAATTTTGAGTTTTGGGGTTTGGTTTTTTAATTAGATCGCAATTTTCGCCAGTTCTGATGTGTGTGTCCAATTTGGTGAGTTTTGAAGCATTTTAAGGGGGTCAAATTACAGCTCAAAGAGGCGGCTGTGTAATAAAAATAATAAAACGCTAGAAATACAATAGGGTCCTCTGTCCCAAAGGGACTCTGTCCCTAAAAATACAAAAATTAGGGGTACTTTATTTGAACTAAGCAAAATTATCTGCCAATAGAACAAGAAAATTTGGCTTGTCAAGACTTTCCAAAACAAGTAAAATTAGCTAACCTCAATGAGCTTTGCTGGGGGTTGTCAGTGAAGGAAATGTAGGTCTAAGTGAGACCTACATAGAGGGTTTTGTTTCATGTCTCTACGACATTCCTACTGGAAGTTAGATGCAGTTTTGTCTGTGTTTTCTTCCTAGGGGGCGCTAGAGCGCAATCTTGAGTTTTGGGGTTTGGTGTTTTGAATAGATCGCAATTTTCGCCAGTCCTGATGTGTGTGTCCAATTTGGTGAGTTTTGAAGGATGTTAAGGGGGTCAAATTACAGCTCAAAGAGGTGGCGGTGTAATAATAATAACAACTTTTGTTTTGAAGGGGGAATTGCAAACTTCCTGTTGATTTTTGCTGGGGGTTGTCAGTGTATGAAATGTAGGTCTAAGTGAGACCTAGATAGAGGTTTTTGTTTCATGTCTCTACGACATTCCTACTGGGAGTTGGAGGCAGTTTTGTCTGTGTTTTCTTCCTAGGGGGCGCTAGAGCGCAATCTTGAGTTTTGGGGTTTGGTTTTTTATTAGATCGCAATTTTTGCCAGTCCTGATGTGTGTGTCAAATATGGTGAGTTTTGAAGCATATTTAAAGGGGTCAAATTACAGCTCAAAGAGGCGGCGGAATAATAATAAAGAATAAAACGTTACAATAACAATAGGGTCCTCTGTCCCAAAGGGACATTGCAGTCCCTAATTAGCTAACCTCAATGAACTTTGCTGGGGGTTGTCAGTTAATTAAATATAGGTCTAAGTAAGACCTACATAGAGGTTTTTGTTTCATGTCTCTACGACATTCCTACTGTAAGTTACAGGCAGTTTTGTCTGTGTTTTCTTCCTAGGGGGTGCTAGAGCGCAATCTTGAGTTTTGGGGTTTGGTTTTTTGAATAGATCGCAATTTTCGCCAGTCCTGATGTGTGTGTCCAATTTGGTGAGTTTTGAAGCATGTTAAGTGGGTCAAATTACAGCTCAAAGAGGCGGCGGTATAATAATATTTGTTTTGAAGGGGGAATTGCAAACTTCCTGTTGATTTTTGCTGGGGGTTGTCAGTGTATGAAATGTAGGTCTAAGTGAGACCTAGATAGAGGTTTTTGTTTCATGTCTCTACGACATTCGTACTGGGAGTTAGATGCAGTTTTGTCTGTGTTTTCTTCCTAGGGGGCGCTAGAGCGCAATCTTGAGTTTTGGGGTTTGGTTTTTTGAATAGATCACAATTTTCGCCAGTCCTGATGTGTGTGTCCAATTTGGTGAGTTTTGAAACATGTTAAGAGAGTCACATTACAGCTCAAAGAGGCGGCGGTATAATAATAATAACAACTTTTGTTTTGAAGGGGGAATTGCAAACTTCCTGTTGATTTTTGCTGGGGGTTGTCAGTGAATGAAATATAGGTCTAAGTGAGACCTACGTAGAGGTTTTTGTTTCATGTCTCTACGACATTCGTACTGGGAGTTAGATGCAGTTTTGTCTGTGTTTTCTTCCTAGGGGGCGCTAGAGCGCAATCTTGAGTTTTGGGGTTTGGTGTTTTGAACAGATCGCAATTTTCGCCAGTCCTGATGTGTGTCCCCAATTTTGTGAGTTTTGAAGCATGTTAAGGGGGTCAAATTACAGCTCAAAGAGGCGGTGGTGTAATAATAATAATAAAACACTAGAAATACAATAGGGTCCTCTGTCCCAAAAATACAAAAATTAGCAGTATTTTATTTGAACTAAGCAAAATTATCTGCCAATAGAACAAGAAAATTTGGCTTGTCAAGACTTTCCAAAACAAGTAAAATTAGCTAACCTCAATGAACCCAAAAATACCTTAAAATAAGTATATTCTCACTAATAACAAGTGTACTACTATATGAGTACATATTTTCTCTTGTTTCATTGAAAATAAAACAGCAAAGTCCATTTGGCTGTCGTCTGTTTTAATATGAGACACAATTGTGTCAAAGTCATGATTTTTTTTTTTAAATGCTTACAATAAGAAATTATTGTTTTAAAAAATGTAGTTTTATACTTGTTGGTGTTGATGACAGAGTTTTGCAACAGTTGATGTTCTAGTTTCAAGCATGTTTTACTCAATATTGGTCATAAAATCTCAGCAACAAGCTGTAATATCTTACTGAGATTATTTAGGACCAAAACACTTAAAACAAGTAAAACACTCTAACATAAAATCTGCTTAGTGAGAAGAATGATTTTATCAGACAGAAAATAAGCAAATATTACCCTTATTTGAGATATGTAATCTTACTTAGATTTCAGTTTGTGCAGTGCACAAGTTTGACTTTTAAAAACAACAATAGAAACTCCACTTTTACGTGACGTAAAAGAAACCCTTTTTGTCAGAAAACCCATAAGGTGCAACCTGGACTCCTAAAATCTGGTGGTGGATCGAATGTCACTGATATCTCCCTGCAAATATAAGACATGTGTCCAAATGTTCCTCCGCAGTCGACGCTTAATCGCATTTACTGAACACACACGTCTTCGGGGTGGCGGTGGTGAGGACCACGGCTCGTGTTGGACGTCTCCCTCCTGAGGGTGTCACGTTTGCTCGGGCCTCACAAGTGCATCCACGCTGTTTCTTTTACAGCTCACTAAGTTTATTGTCACCCACTGGGATATGTTGGATTGTTTGGGTGGAGGTCACGCTTTTATTTGGAGCACGTTTAAAACAGGACCTAAAGGGGAACCGCACATTCACAGTCCTTATGTAAGTTAAGAAGACATGTTTTTCTTTTTTTTCATGCATTCTAACTAGTAAATAAATGCAAGCAAAAGTCAGCTAACAATGGAGCCTATGGAAGTCACTCTATTCCGCCTATAAAGCCCTTAAAACACATCCAAACACCTCCATTAGTGTTTTATATACATGATGTAAGTATATATGTAATGTAGTAACAGGCACATCCATAATAACATTTAATATTGACGTATTTTGATCATTTTAAGAATACGCGGCGCATTAATTTCAAAAACGCATCACAACTAGAGATGTCCGATAATGGCTTTTTTGCCGATATTCTGATATTGTCCAACTCTTAATTACCGATTCCGATATCAACCGATACCGATATATACAGTCGTGGAATTAACACATTATTATGCCTAATTTTGTTGTGATGCCCCGCTGGATGCATTAAACAATGTAACAAGGTTTTCCAAAATAAATCAACTCAAGTTATGGGAAAAAATGCCAACATGGCACTGCCATATTTATTATTGAAGTCACAAAGTGCATTATTTTTTTTTAACATGCCTCAACACAGCAGCTTGGAATTTGGGACATGCTCTCCTTGAGAGAGCATGAGGAGGTTGAGGTGGGCGGGGTTGAGGTGTGGGGGGGGGGGGGGCTAGAGGGTAGCGGGGGGTGTATATTGTAGCGTCAGTTAGTGCTGCAAGGGGTTCTAGGTATTTGTTCTGTTGTGTTTATGTTGTGTTACGGTGCGGGTGTTCTCCCAAAATGTGTTAGTCATTCTTGTTTGGTGTGGGTTCACAGTGTGGCGCATATTTGTAACAGTGTTAAAGTTGTTTATACGGCCACCCTCAGTGTGACCTGTATGGCTGTTGACCAAGTATGCCTTGCATTCACTTGTGTGTGTGAAAAGCCGTAGATATTATGTGATTGGGCCGGCACGCAAATGCAGTGCTTTTAAGGTTTATTGGCGCTCTGTACTTCTCCCTACGTCCGTGTACCACTCCGTACAGCTGCGTTTTAAAAAGTCATACATTTTACTTTCTGAAACCTATACTGATAATTTCCGATATCACATTTTAAAGCATTTATCGGCCGATAATATCGGCAGTCCCATATTATCGGACATCTCTAATCACAACGTTCACTTTTTTTTTCTTCATCACTGATTTCTGCTCACTGCAGACTTCATAAGAGCCAACAAACATAATAAAACAGCACTAGCTGTACAATGTCTGCTCTCAATGGAAGTTGATTATTTAAAAAAAAAAAAAAAAATTTAATTAGGACAATGCATATTTATCAACATAGAGCAACAATGTAAATACGCCGGAGTTAGCACAATAGCTCATTTTCATCCGTTGTCCTAAGGCAGGTTAATACAGTAAACATTCAACAGGTCATGATACAAAAGAATACATAAATCACAAGACATTAACCGTTACAAGCACACCATAAGCACAGACCGTGGACAAAAAAAATAAAACAAACAAAAAAATAAGTGAATAATCTAATTGTGCGTGCATGTCTGATTAGTTTTCAACCACTGTTTCAGTGCAGTTTTAAGTATATTCCCATTTTGATGAAATATGACTCAAGCGGTAAAGAATGGATGGATGGATGGATGGATGTTCCCATTTTGATAAAGAATGACTCATAATCATCATGAAAAAAAACAAGCATCTTTTAGTCTCTTTCTCGCCATTTCCGGGTTTAAATTAGATGCCAAAGTTGACCAACTTGTCAGATTATGTCCTTAGTCTTCTACTATCAAGGTGAGAGGCATTATTCATTAACTTTTACATCAGCGTGAGTCTTGTCGTTCTCTGTGTCTTTTATTGTTTTATTCTATCATATTGATTGTTTTTTATTGTTTTATTCTATTTTATTGATGTCTTTTATTATTTGTTTGTTTATTGTTTACTTGTTTCGCTGTAATTTGATTACTTTTATTGTTTCTTTTATTTATGTTCAGCACCCTGGAGACAGTTTTGTTGTTAATAGTGCTATATAAATAAAGGGGATTGGATTGGAACTGGATAGAGATGTCCGATAATGGCTTTTTTGCTGATATCCGATATTCAGATATTGTCCAACTCTTAATTACCGATTCCGATATCAACCGATACCGATATATACAGTCATGGAATTAACACATTATAATGCCTAATTGTGTTGTGATGCCCCGCTGGATGCATTAAAGGCCTACTGAAACCCACTACTACCGACCACGCAGTCTGATAGTTTATATATTAATGATGAAATCTTAACATTATAACACATGCCAATACGGCCGGGTTAACTTATAAGGTGACATTTTAAATTTGCCGCTAAACTTCCGGTTCGAAACGCCTCTGAGGATGACGTATGCGCGTGACGTAGACCGGCGAACACGGGTATGCCTTCCACATTGAAGCCAATACGAAAAAGCTCTGTTTTCATTTCATAATTCCACAGTATTCTGGACATCTGTGTTCGTGAATCTGTTGCAATCATGTTCATTGCATTATGGAGAAGGAAGCTGAGCAAGCAAAGAAGAAAGTTGTCGGTGCGAAATGGACGTATTTTTCGAACGTAGTCAGCAACAACAGTACACAGCCGGCGCTTCTTTGTTTACATTCCCGAAAGATGCAGTCAAGATGGAAGAACTCGGATAACAGAGACTCTAACCAGGAGGACTTTTGACTTCGATACACAGACGCCTGTAGAGAACTGGGACAACACAGACTCTTACCAGGATTACTTTGATTTGGATGACAAAGACGCAGACGTGCTACTGTGAGTATGCAGCTTTGGCTTGTAAACATTTGATCGCTTGACCGTATGTGCGCAACTTTTTTTTGCGTATGTACGTAACTTTTTAAAAAATATATCAGCTTTATGAACCTTGGGTTAGGTGAACGGTCTTTTGGGCTGAGTGATTGTGTGTGTTGATCAGGTGTTTGAATTGTATTGGCGTGTTCTATGGAGCTAGGAGCTAGCATAGGAGCTAGGAGCTAGCATAACAAACACGCAGGTGTTTTTATGCAGGATTAATTTGTGGCATATTAAATATAAGCCTGGTTGTGTTGTGGCTAGTAGAGTAAATATATGTCTTGTGTTTATTTACTGTTGTAGTCATTCCCAGCTGAATATCAGGTACCGTGAGTATGCAGCCTTGGCTGCTAAACATTTGATAGCTTGACCGTACGTGCGCGTCACGTACGTAACTTTTTAAAAATATATAAGCTTTATGAACCTTGGGTTAGGTGAACGGTCTTTTGGGCTGAGTGATTGTGTGTGTTGATCAGGTGTTTGAATTGTATTGGCGTGTTCTATGGAGCTAGGAGCTAGCAGAGGAGCTAGGAGCTAGCATAACAAACACGCAGGTGTTTTTATGCAGGATTAATTTGTGGCATATTAAATATAAGCCTGGTTGTGTTGTGGCTAATAGAGTATATATATGTCTTGTGTTTATTTACTGTTGTAGTCATTCCTAGCTGAATATCAGGTCACCCCCGGCTCTCACAGCATCTTCCCTATCTGAATAGCTTCAACTCCCCACTAGTCCTTCACTTGCACTTTACTCATCCACAAATCTTTCATCCTCGCTCAAATTAATGGGGAAATTGTCGCTTTCTCGGTCCGAATCTCTCTTACTTCATGCGGCCATCATTGTAAACAATAGGGAACTTTGCGTATATGTTCAACTGACTACGTCACGCTACTTCCGGTAGGGGCAAGCCTTTTTTTTATCAGATACCAAAAGTTGCAATATTTATCGTCGTTGTTCTATACTAAATCCTTTCAGCAAAAATATGGCAATATCGCGAAATGATCAAGTATGACACATAGAATAGATCTGCTATCCCCGTTTAAATAAAAAAAATTCATTTCAGTAGGCCTTTAAACAATGTAACAAGGTTTTCCAAAATAAATCAACTCAAGTTATGGAAAAAAATGCCAACATGGCACTGCCATATTTATTATTGAAGTCACAAAGTGCATTATTTTTTTTAACATGCCTCAAAACAGCAGCTTGGAATTTGGGACATGCTCTACCTGGGAGAGCATGAGGAGGTTGAGGTGGGCGGGGTTGGGGGGGGGGGGCTAGGGGGTAGCGGGGGGTGTATATTGTAGCATCCCTGAAAAGTTAGTGCTGCAAGGGGTTCTGGGTATTTGTTCTGTTGTGTTTATGTTGTGTGGGGGTGTTCTCCCGAAATGTGTTTGTCATTCTTGTTTGGTGTGGGTTCACAGTGTGGCGCATATTTGTAACAGTGTTAAAGTTGTTTATACGGTCACCCTCAGTGTGACCTGTTTGGCTGTTGACCAAGTATGGATTGCATTCACTTGTTTGTGTGAAAAGCCGTAGATATTATGTGATTGGGCCGGCACACAAAGGCAGTGCCTTTAAGGCACGCCCCCATTATTGTTGTCTGGGTGGAAATCGGGAGAAATTTGGGAGAATGGTTGCCCCGGGAGATTTTCGGGAGGGGCACTGAAATTCGGGACTCTTCTGGGAAAATCAGGAGGGTTGGCAAGTATGACTGGGAGACGCAACTGCTCTGTACTTCTCCCTACGTCCGTGTACCACTCCGTACAGCGGCGTTTTAAAAAGTCATAAATTTTACTTTTTGAAACCGATACCGATAATTTTCCATATTACATTTTAAAGCATTTATCGGCCGTTAATATCGGCAGTCCAATATTATCGGACATTTCTAGAACTGGAATAAACTTTCACAAGCTCCGAAGCCAGAAAGCAGCTCACCAGCTGATTACGTCAAAATAGCCACACAAGCTTGTTGGCACTTTAAGTTCATATGTGAATCAAGGCAGGTGGCCAAATACTTTTGGCAATATAATGTAATTAGCTGCTGGGCGCTTGTCAGCCTAAGGACTAGAATTAGTGTCATATTTCACATCAAAATCAGCATAATTAATAGTCTAATTAGTAATTTAGCCGCCCAGTTTTGACTTAAACTTAGCAATATTATCCGTTCGACAAAAATCTAAACAGTTGATTAGTAGTTATTGTGATTTACAAATAATTGCTTATAATATAAAATTAGTGTCTATAATCATGCAGAGTTTCAATTAGAGGTATCCGATAATATGGGACTGCCGATATTATCGGCCGATAAATGCTTTAAAATGTAATATTGGAAATTATCGGTATCGGTTTCAAAAAGTAAAATTTATGACTTTTTAAAACGCCGCTGTACGGAGTGGTACACGGACGTAGGGAGAAGTACAGAGCGCCAATAAACCTTAAAGGCACTGCCTTTGCGTGCCGGCCCTGTCACATGATATCTAGGGCTTTTCACACACATGAGTGAATGCAAGCCATACTTTGTCAACAGCCATACAGGTCACACTGAGGGTGACCGTATAAAGAACTTTAACACTGTTACATATATGCGCCACACTGTGAACCCACACCAAACAAGAATGACAAACACATTTCGGGAGAACATCCGCACCGTAACACAACATAAACACAACAGAACAAATACCCAGAACCCCTTGCAGCACTTACTCTTCCGGGACGCTACCATATACACCCCCCGCTACCCCCCCCCACCTCAACCTCCTCATGCTCTCTCAGGGAGAGCATGTCCCAAATTCCAAGCTGCTGTTTTGAGGCATATTTAAAAAAAATAATGCACTTTGTGACTTCAATAATAAATATGGCAAATAATAAACAAAATTAGGCATAATAATGTGTTAATTCCACGACTGTATATCGGTTGATATCGGAATCGGTAATTAAGAGTTGGACAATATCGGAATATCGGATAACGGCAAAAAAGCCATTATCGGACATCTCTAGTTTCAATGTATGATGTGAAATTGTAATTTTGTAAGAAAATACTGTTATGTCCAATGACGCTTTGAGAGTCACTGACAGGTCAGCCAATGACAGCGCAGGAAGGCGGTGCTAAAAATAAATACATCTGTATTTTTTCCCCCCAGAGACACTGAAAAGCCCCCCAATGAAGCCAAGTCAGGGCGAGAGGAGGAATATGTGCCGACTTAGTTCATAAAGAAAATCGGGCTCTGGCGGCAAATTGATTGTTTCGCTAAAAAACGTGACAATGTTTGATTTACTAATGACGTGCTAATTGCGCTTTCACTTTGCAACACGTCTGGTGGGGTACATCATGGTTATCTACCGGCATGCATGTGGAATTAAATGTGGTCTTAGTTGGAACAGGACCAGCCCGGGCCTGAGAGAAGGTTATCGCCAGCACATCTTTATGGATATGAATAAGGCGCTTATCTAATGCGATCGAGTCGCCGCCACTCGAGCCGCGAGCCTCGGACGACGCAGGTGAGAGTTCATGCTGACACTTATTATCGGCTGATTAAGACGTACGATGACCCTTGACCCCGCTCTCCCAAATGGAAAGCACGTGTGGGTAAAAAAAAAAAAAGGCAACACTAATAAAAGTCCGATGAGCTTTCATACAAGTCGCTGTTTATACTGAGGCCTTAAGTTAGATGAAAAGACCTCTTTGTCTTCGCCTTGTTTTCTCTGTCAGCTCTCATTATTTACTTTCGCTTACAAGTCTCTTCTTAGCATATTCGACAGGCCGATGAAGGCAAAGTGCACAAATGGGATCGTTTCATGGGAGAAATACTCGCAAAAAAAAGCGTAAAATATCCACTTTATTCAACATTTAAGGAAAGGGTGCTGTGATTTTGGAGCTTGGATCCCAGACTAGTCTTCTATCTTTGCACTTAAACACATCACGCTCTGAAACACATTTATGGGACAGGGGTGTTCTCTCTCCCCCCACCCCCCACCGCAGGAGCAGGATTAGCCGGGGAAGGAAGCAGCCGGTGGTTTTTCGCCCTGAACCAACATGGTGGAAAGTGAGGGTGTTGTGGTTAGAGGGGGTGGTGGTAGTCGGCGCGGCCTTAAACTCTGGTGACCCAGGTTTCATTCCCCCGCACATACCAAGGCGTAATCCGCTGTGTTTCCGTATGTGAGGGGAACGCTGCGATTTTTTTTTAGAGAAAAAATTCAGCAGAGAAACATTTTCAATATATTAGTCCACGACAGTGGTTCTCAAACTTAGTACCACCTCAGAAAACACCAGGCTCTCCAAGTACCACCATAATGACCAACATTAACATACTGTAGCATAGTAGGCATACATATTAGAGATGTCCGATAATATCGGTCTGCTAATATTATCGGCCGATAAATGCTTTAAAATGTAATATCGGAAATTATCGGTATCGGTTTCAAAAAGTAACATTTATGACTTTTTAAAATGCCGCTGTGTACACGGACGTAGGGAGAAGTACAGAGCGCCAATAAACCTTGAAGGCATGCCGGCCCAATCACATAATATCTACAGCTTTTCACACACACAAGTGAATGCAAGGCATACTTGGTCAACAGCCATACAGGTCACACTGAGGGTGACCGTTTAAACAACTTTAACACTGTTACAAATATGCGCCACACTGTGAACCCACACCAACCAAGAATGACAAACACATTTCGGGAGAACATCCGCACCGTAACACAACATAAACACAACAGAACAAATACCCAGAACCCCTTGCAGCACTTACTCTTCCGGGACGCTACAATAAACACCCCTTTCTCCCCCCCCCCACCTCAACCCCGCCCACCTCAACCTCCTCATGCTCTCTCAAGGAGAGCATGTCCCAAATTCCAAGCTGCTGTTTTGAGGCATGTTAAAAAAAATAATGCACTTTGTGACTTCAATAATAAATATGGCAGTGCCAAGTTGGCATTTTTTTCCATAACTTGAGTTGATTTATTTTGGAAAACCTTGTTACATTGTTTAATGCATCCAGCGGGGCATCACAACAAAATTAAGCATAATAATGTGTTAATTCCATGACTGTATACATCCAGTGTTGGGTTAGTTACTGAAAACCAGTAACTAGTTACAATTACTAGTTACTTTATTTCAAAAGTAACTCAGTTACTAACTCAGTTACTTACACCAAAAAGTAATGCGCTACTGTGAAAAGTAACTATTTAGTTACTTCTTTTTCCCCCCCTTTTTTTAAGGCTCCCATTAATGCCCTTTTAGCCTTCATTTCAGTACTGACATGACATGCATTTGCATCACTGAACTCAGAAAGCAATGTGGTCTACATACAACACACAAAGACAAAGATATGTTGAAAAAAATTGACAAAACTATTTTAAATAGCTGCAACATAATGGCACTTTAACTTTAACTCTAAGTAGATAGGATCTTTGATCCAAGACACAACTTACATTTAACTAAAATGTTATTTTCTTTGTGCTCGACAAAAGAAAAGTATTGAGAATGTCTCCATGTTAAAAAACTCGACTTCTGGCTTCGCCATGATGTCTTGTTGGTGAGTTATGAGAGTAGCGTATGTGTGTGTGTGTGTGTGGCCCTTTAAGATATGACAGCATGAGAGGTGAGTGACGTCAGTGAGTGAGTGGGCGAGAGAGGTGAGGGAGCGGCGACAGTGAGTGTGTGTAGGTGCTCTAGCTTGGTGGATGGCTGCGTGCAATAAAGTCACAAAGTTGCAACAAACCGCCGGGCTCGTCATTCACCCTCAGCTATAAAGACCCTCTTCCGGGTAAAGTGAAGGTTGTTAGAGGCGTGCGGGGAGGCGTGCTTTCTGTGGGTGGGGGAAAGCACGCCTCTTCTTTTACACCGGAGCGCTCCAATAAAACACATTCAGATCTTCAGTTTCTAGCCGATACTACCTAAAAATAACGTAAAATAACGCAGTAACGCATCATGCAGTAACAGTAACTGAGTTACTGTATATAAAAAAATAACGTGTTAGATTACTAGTTACCGCCGAAACTAACGGCGTTACAGTAACGCGTTACTTAGTAACGCGTTAGTCCCAACACTGTATATATATCGGTATCGGTTGATATCGGAATCGGTAATTAAGAGTTGGACAATATTGGAATATCGGATATCGGCAAAAAAGCCATTATTGGACATCTCTAATAATAATACGACTCCTTTAATGCGCCCGACAATCCGGTGCGCATTTTGCATGAAAAAAGATGGAAAATAGACCATTCATCGGCAGTGCGCCTTATAATCCGGTGTGCCCTATGGTCCGGAAAATACGGTACTTAATATTTTTGGATACCATAACATTACATACAGTTTGAACAGTAACACCGTGTTTGAGTATTTGATTAAGTGATTATTTGGTGTACTACTACATGGAGCCTGCATACCACAGTTAGAGAATCACTGGTCCGCTGCAAAAGTGTATTTTTAAGTTCCATTCATACGTCTGTCTTACATATTGTTTATGTGCTCACCAAAATATCTTTGCTGTCAGAGATACTCTGCGGTTTTGCAGGCCAGAGGAGATAAGTCAAATCAAACTTTATTTATACAACACCTTTCATACACAGGCAAGTGGCAAACACAAAGAGGAAAAAGAGAAACCCATACACACACTCACACACACACACACACACACACACACACACACACACACACACACACACACACACACACACACACACACACACACACACACACACACACACACACACACACACAGCACTATTCACAATAACAAAACAAAAACAAGACATGGTTAATGACTTGTCTAAAACATTTGTTTACCCTTAAAATAAATTATATTATAAATAAATATTATATTCATGATATGACTGAATATAATATCAAAAATAATAATAGTTTTTAGAATTAAAGTTGTCGCCTTGTTGATGCCTTATAAAAAAATATGTGTCTGCTTCTTTTTATCCGGGGAAGAGAATGATTAAACAATAATAAAAATAATAATGATCACAATAATAATAAGAACAAATGTAACTTGTTTTTATTTAAATATGTCAGTTCAAATGTATTTTGCTTCAGACATCCACTACATTACGTATCTGCAAGGTTTATAAGGGAGCTTGTCCCAGCAGATGTAGGATAAAATGTGTTTATTATTGTGGTTGTATAGTTTGTAGAGGTAAAAAAAAAAATAATTATAAT
Organism: Entelurus aequoreus; assembly: GCF_033978785.1. Classification (NCBI taxonomy): domain Eukaryota; kingdom Metazoa; phylum Chordata; class Actinopteri; order Syngnathiformes; family Syngnathidae; genus Entelurus; species Entelurus aequoreus. Next base: position 28,146,109 of record NC_084751.1, on the reverse strand, counting down.
ATAATATAATATAAAATAGTAATTTATGATATGTGTGTGTTCCAATTAAAAATATGTAATATTTAAATATTCACTATATTTAAAATTAAAAAAATATATATATTTTTTAGTGGTGACTTTTTTCAGATTGTTTATTCTTAAATTAAAATTACTTTTGTCACTTTGCATAAAAATTAAAAAAATTAAAAAAATAAATTTCATTTTTGTCATACACCATCCATTATACCACTCAAAAATACTATTCATAATATTGTTGCAGTACGATGAAAACCACTGTATGTCCATGTTTTTCCTGCATAAGACTAAACAATATACAGTCCAGTACTTGGTCTTGCTTGAAATGTTTCCATTTCACAGCGGCAATATGTTTTCTGAAGTGTTCCTGAGCCCATGTGGTGATATCCTTTACATACTGATGTCGCTTTTTGATGCAGTACCGCCTGAGGGATGCAAGGTCCGTAATATCATCGTTTACGTGCAGTGATTTCTCCAGATTCTCTGAACCTTTTGATGATATTACGGACCGTAGATGGTGAAATCCCTAAATTCCTTGCAATAGCTCCTTGAGAGATGTTGTTCTTAAACAATTTTCTAATGCAATTATTCACAAAGTGGTGACTCTCGCCCCACCTTTGTTTGTGAATGACTTTTCACATTTCATGGAAGCTGCTTTTATACCCAATCATGGCACCCACCTGTTCCCAATTAGCCTGTTTACCTGTGGGATTTTCCAAATAAGTGCCTGATGAGCATTCCTCAACTTTCTCAGTCTTTTTTGCCACTTGTGCCAGCTTTTTTTAAACATGTTGCCGGCATCAAATTCCAAATGAGCTAATATTTGCAAAAAATAACAGCGTTTCTCAGTTCGAACGTTAAGTATCTCGTCTTTGCAGTCTATTCAACTGAATATAGGTTGAAAATGATTTGCAAATTATTGTATTCTGTTTTTATTTACAATTTACACAACGTGCCAACTTCACTGGTTTTGGGTTTTGTACATTAAATTGGTCTTCAGTGGACAAAATGTATCAAAGTGGCATTTTTTAATTTTTCACCCCTGCCTTAAGGCATCGTTTGTGCTGGTCAACAATATGTCAAATTGACTTCATTTCATATTTGTTTTTCCCAAGTTTGTATTTTACAATATGACTGTCGTGTCATTGAACTTCACTAACATCATTGTGAGGCAACAATATTCAGAAAATATGAACTTCAAGTCAACTTGTTGTGTGTTTTTAAAGCCGGTGAGGTTAACCCACTGAGGCACTGGTGAAGTGCACCTACTACATTACAGCAGCTGTCACATGGTATAGATAATGAGCATCCCCAGACGTTTGCTGAGGCAAATTGCTATCATTAAAAATACAACGACTTTCTTGAATTTTCTATGCACGCGGCCGTCCAACCGGTTAAACCGGACTTATTTCAGCATGCATGATCACAACCGTAGCCTGAGATCATCACTCCTTTCACATGACGGCACTTCTGAAGTCGCCGACGGGTCTCGGTATGATGCAGAGATAAAGATCCGCCTCCTGCGAGAAGATTGATGTCAGTCAGACGGCGGTTGTGTTGACGCAACGAGGATTCATGGCGACGTTTGTCAAAGCAGTTGTCCAATTAGGTTGTGACGTTGATCTACGCCTTTCAAAATTCCTCAACTGCAATAATTTTCGAGGCAATCGGCTCCATCTGAAGCACACTGCAATGTATTTTGACTGGCAGAGTGACACGTTTGCACATACTTATGTCCCCCTGGAGGACATTTGAGAAATGCTATGAATCTTTGCTGGGCGCCAAACGCAAATATAACTTAGGCCATGTCTACACTAAGTCGTTTAACCCCTTAAACGAATAATTATTTAGCCTAAGCTCCGTTTCAGCCACACTAAACCAGTGTTTAAGGTCCCCCATTTTACACGGCTAAGTGCGCCGTGTATTTCTTGAATCTGCGGCTCTTAGCTTTGTATGGACTCAATGATCATTTACAAACTGAGTTCGGAGAGGAAGTGACGCCAGAAAGACCGCGCCCCAGCTTCATAATAAAGCGGTTTCGTGACTCGGAGCGAACCACTGGAAATATGGAGGCGAGTCATCCAGACATGCCCGTGTTTCTCCTTCCGTCTGTACAGACGCTTGTGGAAATCACACATGAATACTTAAGAGAAAGCAAATGCAGCTATTTGGGATACAACACTTCTCAGACGCCAAGAGAACTTTCGAAAGTCCAGGTCAGCTGTCATTCTACTTAGCGAAAAAGGAGAGACAACGAGAATGCGGGCTCCCGTGGATGTGATAAATAAAGATAGCGTGTGCTTTGTATTACCTGGCCGACGAGGGAAGACTACGGAAAACGGCGAATGCATTTGGACTGGCAAAGCAGACTGTACACTGCAAAAAGTCAGTGTTCAAAAACAACAAAAATTAAGAGTATTTTACTTGAACTAAGCAAAATTATCTGCCAATACAACAAGAAAATTTGGCTTGTCAAGACTTTCCAAAACAAGTCAAATTAGCTAACATCAATAAACCCCAAAATATCTTAAAATAAGTATATTCTCACTAATATCAAGTGCACTTTTCTTGATAGAAAAAACAAATATGAGACCTTTTTTCTCAATATGTTGAAAAATTTTCTTAAATGAAGTAAATGCTAGTGCCATTATCTTGACATAATGATATGCGCTCGGCATTACATTTCTTGAAACCAGCAAACTTGCACTAAAAACTAATTTATTTTTCTCAGTGGAAAGGCAACAAGGCAACCGCTTGTTACTCTTGGGTCTCCTAGCCGCTCACGCAAATCATATTATCTAAAAATGCATTTTCTCATTGACAACATGACATCATCGCGCCAAGTGCGTGCTCTGTCAGTCATTTAGTGCGCAAGGAATATATATATATATATATATATATATATATATATATATATATATATATATATATATATATATATATTTGTGCATGAACTATTTCTGTTCAAAATTGTTTGAAATGTCACATGTTAAATGTTTCAATATTAACTGTCAGTTATGTTGATGACTGTATTATGATGTTAGTATATATTTGATAGTATATATCTGTATCATGAATCAATTTAAGTGGACCCCGACTTAAACAAGTTGAAAAACTTATTCGGGTGTTACCATTTAGTGGTCAATTGTACGGAATATGTACTTCACTGTGCAATCTACTAATAAAAGTTTCAATCAATCAATCAAAAAAAAAGTTTACTTTACAGTGCCAATTGTGCATACCTACTTTTTACCCTCATTTACCTATACTTACCTACTTTTTACCTTCTTTTATCAATATTTACCAACCTTATACCTTTTTTACCTACGTTTACCTACTTTTTACCTTCATTTACCTATACTTACCTACTTCATCTGTTTTAATTATGAGACACAATTGTGTCAAAGTCATGATTTTTTATTTCATGCTTGAAATAAGACATTTTTACTTTGAAAAAGCAATTTTATACTTGTGAGTGTTGATGACACAGCTTTGCAACAGTTGATATTCTCATTTCAAGCATGTTTTACTCAATATAGGTCATAAAATCTCAGCAACAAGCTGTGATATCTTACTGAGATCATTTAGGACCAAAACACTTAAAACAAGTAAAATACTCTAACATAAAATCTGCTTAGTGAGAAGAATTATCTTATCAGACAGAAAATAAGCAAATATCACCCTTATTTGAGATATTTCATCTTACTTAGATTTCAGTTTTTGCAGTGTATCAGTTATTGTCCGCCATGTATGTCGCGGACTCAAGGTCTAGGTCCAGAGTATATAAAGTCACCAAAAAGGAATGGACAATGAAGATGAAGGCAAAAGAGTGAGGAGTGTCCTGACCAGATATCTACATACCTAGATTGATTGTTGTAAAATGTTCTTTATCACATTGTTTACGTGTCTAATCAAGATTTTATTACTTTATGATGTCTCAGGTGTGATTCACTACAATAGGGCCCCACAGCACACTGGATTCCAGTTAATTGAAATACCACAACAATGGATAGTGTTCAGATAAGTTACATTTAAGAACTTGCACACAAAGCAACACTGGAAGTGACTATGACGTGCCATTTCCGCGCATGCGTACTAGGTCGCGTTGCGCCGGCGGACGTAGGGGGAGGTGGTCTTAAACGGTGGCATTGTTGTGGGTGGACACGGATAAGGTTAGGTGTGATTTACCCTGGATAACCTTATCCGGCTTAGCCTTAGGTTAGTCTCCGCTGGCGTCCTTCTTTCAGTAACCGTGATGTGCTGCTGCAGCTTCACTACACTTTCTACAAGGCGAAACGCATTTAGAAAGCCTCCATAATGCAAGTTTGATACGGTACCACGGGCAGTGTTTTTCAACCTTTTTTTGAGCCAAGGCACATTTTTTTCATTGAAAAAATGCGGAGGCACACCACCAGCAGAAATCATTAAAAAATGAAACTCAGCAGCCGATATTAACAGTAAAAAGTTGTTGTCGCAATTGTTGGATATGACTTCAAACCATAACCAAGCATGCATCACTATAGCTCTTGTCTCAAAGTAGGTGTACTGTCACATCACACCATGACTTATTTGGACATTTTTGCTGTTTTCCTGTGTGTAGTGTTTTAGTTCTTGTCTTGCGCTCCTATTTTGGTGGCTTTTTCTCTTTATTTGGTATTTTCCTGTAGCAGTTTCATGTCTTCCTTGACCGCTATTTCCCACACCTGCCTTGTTTTAGCAATCGAGAATATTTCAGTTGTTTTTATCCTTCTTTGTGGGGACATTGTTGATTGTCATGTCATGTTCGGATGTACTTTGTGGACGCCGTCTTTGCTCCACAGCAAGTCTTTGCTGTCGTCCAGCATTCTGTTTTGATTTACTTTGTAGCCAGTTCAGTTTTAGTTTCGTTCTGCATAGCCTTCCCTAAGCTTCAGTGCCTTTTCTTAGGGACACTCACCTTTTGTTTATTTTTGGTTTAAGCATTAGACACCTAGCTACCGGCTGCCACCTACTGATATGGAAGAGTATAACGTGGTAAGTCTGCCGATCTCCAGACAGTACAGACACTCAACAATGGCACATTATTTGCGGATTATAATTACTGGTTTGCAAAAAACATTTTTAACCCAAATAGGTGAAATTAGATCATCTCCCACGGCACACCAGACTGTATCTCACGGCACACTACTGTGCCGCGGCACAGTGCTTGAAAAACACTGCCATAGGGCACCTGTGGGTGAACCCCTGAAATTGTCCCAATCGTTTGTGCCTTCACGGTTCTTAAGTAATTCAAAATACATTTTCTGACTAGTGACATCATCCAGCCCCCCGCACTTTGTCCATTTTACCCCAAACTTTTTTTGTTTGTTTGTGCTGCAAAATTGTTTTGTCTATTATATTTATTAACGTGTCTATATTCATAACCAGCCTCCACCGACTATTACCTGTTTTATTATTTTATGTTATCAATGTGTAATTCAGGTGTTAATAATCATAAGTAGACCCTAACTATGTCAGAATCTCCCCAAATGTGTCCGGTTTTGTTTGTGCTGAACATTTTTTTAGTGTAACTATTATAGTTTTTGAGTGATTAACATTTTGTGTGTACAACAATGCATCATGAAAAAGATATGTTGATATTGATAGCTAACACAGATTTGTCTTTTAAAAATACATAGAACATTTTTTTTAGCCCTATGAAAAAATACATGCGACATAGCCAATTACGTAAATTATATGAGGACGTAATGTTACAGTTTTTTCCATTTGCTTACACACAATTGTACGAACTGTGTATCTTTTTTCAAAAGATATACACACTTTTCCAAACACCACATTCAATTTTCTTGAATCCTAGATTATTTGCAAAATGACAGACTTCGGACAAAACATATGCCCATTCATCAAAATAAAGCAACGTGTTTGGTCTGACTATTACATGTTTCATTGTTTTATATTATCAACATGTAATTAATGTGGTAATAATCATAAGTAGACCCCAACTATGTCAGAATCTCCCCTAAAGTGTCCCATTTTGTTTGTGCTGAACGTGTTTTAGTGTAACTATTATAGTTTTTGAATGATTAGCGTTTTGTGGTTCACCTGTGGGAAGTTGCCCCCCCTCCACCTTGTCCAAACCTCCCTAAAGTTTTCCCAATCGCTTGTGCCGTTACGGTTTTTAAGTTATTAACATTGTATGGTATTATTGTGTAATTAACGTGTTATTATTTATAACTACGTCCCCACACTCCTCCAAATATGTCAAAATCTCCCCAAACATTTTTGATCTATTATATTTTTTAACTTCTTAACGTTGTTTTGTTTTATGTTATTAACATGTAATTAATGTGTTCATAATCATAACTATGTCAAAATCCCCTCAAACTTGTCCCAATCGTTTGTGCTTGGCTTGTCCTGCAAAAGTTTTTGTTTGTGTCGTTACGTTTTTAATGTTATTAACGATTTATGGTGTTTTTGTTGAGTCAACGTGCAGCCTACGCCCTAACTGTGTTCAATCACCCAAAAATAGTTTTGTCTAGCTATTACAGTTTTTAAGTTATTAGTGTTTCAATATTCATAACCAGACCTTGTAAAAACCTCCCCAAACCAGTCCCTATCGATTGTGCTGTAAACAGTCTTGTGTGACTATTCCATTTATTGAGTTATTATTGTTTTATTGTTTTATATTATTAATGTGTGATTAATGTGTTATTTAATCATAATTAGACCCTAAGTATGTAAAACTGTCCTTAAACCAGTCTCAATCGATTGTGCTTTTTTTGTGCTGTAAAAAATATTGTGTGACTATTCCATTTATTGAGTTAATATTGTATTGTTTTATATTATTATTGTGTAATTAATGTGTTATTAATCATAATTAGACTCTAAATATGTCAGACTGTCCTTAAACCAGTCTCAGTCGATTGTGCTTTTTTTGTGCTGTAAAAAATATTGTGCGACTATTCCATTTATTGCTTTAATATTGTATTGTTTTATATTATTATTGCGTAATTAATGTGTTATTAATCATAATTAGACCCTAAATATGTCAGACTGTCCTTAAACCAGTCTCATTCTATTGTGCTTTTTTGTGCTGTAAAAAAATTTTGTGTGACTATTCCATTTATTGAGTTAATATTGTATTGTTTTATATTATTATTGTGTAATTAATGTGATATTAATCATAATTAGACCCTAAATATGTCAGTGTCCTTCAACCAGTCTCAATCGATTGTACTTTTTTTGTGCTGTTAAAAAAACGTGTGTGACTATTCCATTTATTGAGTTATTATTGTTTTATTGTTTTATATTATTAATGTGTGATTGATGTGTTATTAAACTTAATTAGACCCTAAATATGTCAGACTGTCCTTAAACCAGTCTCAATCGATTGTGCTTTTTTGTGCTGTAAAACATGTGTGACTATTTCATTTATTGAGTTATTAACGTTTTAGTGTTTTATGTAATTAATGTGTTATTAAATATAATTAGACCCTAAATATGTCAGACTGTCCTTAAACCAGTCCCAATCAATTGTGCTTTGTTGTGCTGTAAAAAAATGTTGTGTGACTATTCCATTTTTTTGAGTTATTAACGTTTTATTGTTTTATGTTATTAATGTGTATTTAATGTGTTATTAATCATAATTAGACCCTAAATATGTCAGACTGTCCTCAAACTGGTCCCAATCGTTTGTGCTTGTTTGTGCTGAACATTTGTTTGGTGTAACTATTACAGTTTTTAAAGGCCTACTGAAACCCACTACTACCGACCACGCAGTCTGATAGTTTATATATCAATGATGAAATCTTAACATTGCAACACATGCCAATACGGCCGGGTTAACTTATAAAGTGCAATTTTAAATTTCCCGCTAAACTTCCGGTTGAAAACGTCTTTGTATGATGACGTATGCGCGTGACGTCACTAGTTAAACGGAAGTATTGGTACACCTTTGAATCCAATACAAAAAAGCTCTGTTTTCATCTCAAAATTCCACAGTATTTTGGACATCTGTGTTGGTGAATCTTTTGCAATTTGTTTAATGAACAATGAAGACTGCAAAGAAGAAAGTTGTAGGTGGGATCGGTGTATTAGCAGCTGGCTGTAGCAACACAACCAGGAGGACTTTGACTTGGATAGCAGACGCGCTAGCCGCCGCTAGCCGCCGCTGGCCGCCGCTAGCCGCCGCTGGCCGCCGCTAGCCGCCGACCCCACGGATGATCGGGTGAAGTCCTTCGTCCTTCCGTCGATCGCAACAGCAGTGTTAATCTTCGCCAAGCTGGAAAGCATTAACCGTGTAGTTACATGTCCAGGGTTTAATAGTATTGTTGATTTTCTGTCTATCCTTCCTGTCAGGGGTTTATTTATTTTGTTTATATCTGCATTTGAGCCCGATGCTATCACGTTAGCTCCGTAGCTAAAGTGTTTCGCCGATGTATTGTCGTGGAGATAAAAGTCACTGTGACTGTCCATTTCGCGTTCTCGACTCTCATTTTCAAGAGGATATAGTATCCGAGGTGGTTTAAAATACAAATCCGTGATCCACAATAGAAAAAGGAGAAAGTGTGGAATCCAATGAACCCTTGTACCTAAGTTACGGTCAGAGCGAAAAAAGATACGCCCTGCACTGCACTATAGTCCTTCACTCTCACTTTCCTCATCCACAAATCTTTCATCCTCGCTCAAATTGATTGGGTAATCGTCGCTTTCTCGGTCTGAATCTCTCTCGCTGCTGGTGTAAACAATAGGGAAATGTGAGCAGCACTCCAGCTTGTGACGTCACGCTACTTCCGGTAGGGGCAAGGCTTTTTTTTATCAGCGACCAAAAGTTGCGAACTTTATCGTTGTTGTTCTCTACTAAATCCTTTCAGCAAAAATATGGCAATATCGCGAAATGATCAAGTATGACACATAGAATGGATCTGCTATCCCCGTTTAAATAAAAACAATTAATTTCAGTAGGCCTTTAAGTTATTACGGTTTTGTGATTCCACCTTGTCCAAATCTCCCCAAATTTGTCCCAATCATTTGTGCTAGTTTGTGCTGCAAAAAATGTTTTTGTGCCATTACGTTTTTGAAGTTATTAACTTGTTATTGTGTAATTAACATGTTATTAATTATAGCTATGCCACACCCCCCACCCAACTATGTCACAATCTACCCACGTGTGTCCCACTCGTTTGTGCTGAAAAAAATAACTTGTATAGTTCTTAAATAATTAACATAGTAAGATTCCTAACCAGCTTCATAAAACGTGAATAGCTTAAAAACTATCATAGTTAGACCAAATTGTTTGCAGCACAAACAAGCACACACAAAGTACAAACAAACGGAACACGTTTGGGGAGATTTGGACATCGTTGGGGCGTAGTTATGATTAATTACACCATAAAACGTTAAAAACTGTAACGCACAAACAAATATTTTTGCAGCACTATTGTTGGGACACATTTGGGGAGATGTGGACAAGGTGGAGGGGCCAACTTCACACAAGTCCATAGGGCCTCTGATGCACCCATTAAGACACATGAATGAATACACAACATACATTGTGAGCGATACTGTATTTCAACTGCATGCATATTCTATCCAGGAACGGAAGGTGCCTGCAGTGTTTGTATGCAAGTCTAAGTCGAAGCACTGCCTTTCCTTTGCTATTCTAATAAACCAAAATGAAAATTACGACCACTTCCATGAAGTGTTGCCAGGGGATATTTAAACTGCATTAGCCTTGATGTGAAGCCTTGATGTTCCTGTTTTTTTGCAGAGCCGCACAAGTAGACGAGCACTTGTACGTTTGTAAATCCAGTAGATGTACTTTAGCTGAAGATTATTTATTTATTATCAGCTAAAAAAAAATCATTGTTGATCTCCTGACAGTGAATGCAACATGCTGATACATTTTCACCGTTTTAGAACAAATACAGAATATTTTTTTAATCTTATAAATAGTAAGGATACATCACCTCAATAGATCAGAGATGGTAAAAATAAATGGAAAAAATAAACTATGCATTACCATCATTATTATTAATATGAATAAAGGAAATATAATAATTAACTAGATGTCAAGTATAGGATACATCATTCCCTTGCACGTAACATCTCCAGCAATACAATTGAATTCCACTCCAGCAGCACAATATTTATTATTATAGAAATATGCATAATTGGGGAAAATATATATATATATATATATATATATATATATATATATATATATATATATATATATATATATATATATATATATATATATATATATATATATATATATATATATATATATATATATATATATATATATATATATATATATATATATATAAATTAAATATTATATACCATATTATATATGTATATATGTATATTAAATATATTTTATATAAATATAACAACACGAAACGACACAGGAAGTCCTTCATACCGACAGCAATCAGACTCTATAATGCATATGTTCCTTTTTGACTGTACTTATATATATATAATAGACTGTATTTATATTATTCACATGTGATTAATGCTGTATAATCGATTGTATTCATATTTTTCACATGTGAATAATGCTGTATAATAGACTGTATTTATACGTTTCACATGTAAAAAAAATACCTAAGTGTTTATTGTGAGCGAACTGTGGTGCTGAATTCCCCCCAGGGATCAATAAAGTACTTTCTATTCTATTCTATAAAATATTGAATATATATTATTAATATTAAATTATTATATTTTATAAATTATCAATATTTTACCATATTTGTGTATTATAGATATGTAATAAAAATGAAATGTTAGGTACAATTATTTTATTAAATATTAAATTATAGGGAAATAGATTAAGGATCGATGCATACACAAACAGTTTAGCAATATATTTTACTATTATTGTATTGAGCTTTTATTATTATTGTTATTATTAATTAAATGTAAAAGTACATTATTTGTTTAACTATTCAATTAGTTATTTCAATATTTTTTTTTTTCATGTTTTATTTAATTATCAAATTATTTTGCAATGCAATTTATTATTTAGTAAATAATTTTATGATTTATTTAATGATGTATTTCATGAACCTGTGTGGTAGCACTAAAGTTTTTATTGAATTTATTGTATCCGTCAAACTCAGCCATCAAAGTCAGTGGGCGGGTCCTAACACCTGATTGGTTACCCGCTTGCCTGTGGAACTTCTACCAGAGAAACCGAGGAGTCGTAGACGATAACTTGGGCTGAAAGTGCGGAAATAAGTCAGACAACTTCAATAAGTTCATTTATTTTAACTGCTACATGTTCCGGGTCTGGTGTGTCGTTGTTTTGAAAGACTTGCAGGCCACAGCAATTATTGGAAAATATTCCTTTTAGCCCCGCCCACTGACTATTATAAGTGACTTTGTCTGATGAAATAAATTCAAGAAGCGCTGCCACACAGGTTCTTGAAATCATCTAAATCATAAAATCATAAAACACCAAATATTTAATTTGTGAAAGAAATAAAATGTGAAAAAAATGTATCAAATTAATACATATTCAAAAAATTTATTAATTTGTAAATAACTAATGCAATAATTGTATTCCATGAGCACGGTATAAAATGCCAACAATTAATAGCAATGAAATAAAACACAACATAATCATAGCAATACTTAGTTTAGGTTAGTAGAGCGGCCGTGCCAGCAACTTGAGGGTTCCTTGTTCGATCCCCGCTTCCGCCATCCTAGTCACTGCCGTTGTGTCCTTGGGCAAGACACTTTACCCACCTGCTCCCAGTGCCACCCACACTGGTTTATATGTAGCTTAAAAATTGTGATAATGGGTTTCACTATGTAAAGCGCTTTGAGTCTCTTGAGAAAAGCGCTATATAAATATAATTCACTTCACTTCACTAATACAAAATGACAAATGTATGTATAAATATTTATTTCATTATGTCTCTTTTGCCCCTCCATTATTGAGAGCTGATTCTAATACTTTGTTTATATGTAGAGATGTCCGATAATGGCTTTTTGCCGATATCCGATATTCCGATATTGTCCAACTCTTAATTACCGATTCCGATATCAACCGATACAGATATATACAGTCGTGGAATTAACACATTATTATGCCTAATTTTGTTGTGATCCCCGCTGGATGCATTAAACAATGTAACAAGGTTTTCCAAAATAAATCAACTCAAGTTATGGGAAAAAAATGCCAACATGGCACTGCCATATTTATTATTGAAGTCACAAAGTTCATTCTTTTTTTTAACATGCCTCAAAACAGCAGCTTGGAATTTGGGACATGCTCACCCTGAGAGAGCATGAGGAGGTTGGGGGGCGTAGCGGGGGGTGTACATTGTAGCGTCCCGGAAGAGTTAGTGCTGCAAGGGGTTCTGGGTATTTGTTCTGTTGTGTTTATAAATGATAATAAATAAATGATAAATGGGTTATACTTGTATAGCGCTTTTGTACCTTCAAGGTACTCAAAGCGCTTTGACAGTATTTCCACATTTACCCATTCACACACACACATTCACACACTGATGGCGGGAGCTGCCATGCAAGGCGCTAACCAGCAGCCATCAGAGGCAAAGGGTTAAGTGTCTTGCCCAAGGACACAACGGACGTGACTAGGAAGGCAGAAGGTGGGGATTGAACCCCAGTAACCAGCAACACTCCAATTGCTGGCACAGCCACTCTACCAACTTCGCCACGCCGTCCCTATGTTGTGTTACGGTGCGGATGTTCTCCCGAAATGTGTTTGTCATTCTTGTTTGGTGTGGGTTCACAGTGTGGCGCATATTTGTAACAGTGTTAAAGTTGTTTATACAACCACCCTCAGTGTGACCTGTATGGCTGTTGACCAAGTATGCGTTGCATTCACTTGTGTGTGTGAAAAGACGTAGATATTATGTGCCTTCAAGGTTTATTGGCGCTCTGTACTTCTCCCTATGTCCGTGTACCACTCCATACAGCGGCGTTTTAAAAAAGTCATACATTTTACTTTTTGAAACTGATACCGATCATTTCCGATATTACATTTTAAAGCATTTATTGGCCGATAATATCGGCAGTACGATATTATCGGACATTTCTAGTTATATGTAATTGTTTTATTTGACCAAAATGTTACAAACATCTCTCCAGCCTAAACAAACATGATGCTTTCATCCACTCATTGGAATGCCGACACCAAATGCCCAGTGGCATACATTATGGTTGTGTACCTCAACTGCCAACCCAGCATTTGAACTCGAAGTGTGCGGAACGTTCTGCATGGAACGGGATGCTTTACTTCTGCCCAGCTTGGCGACATGTCCAAGCATCCCGTGTTATTCAAGCGACAGTAAGCCTCAGAGGCTCTGTGATGAAACGCAGGCCGCGAAAGGAGCGCATGCTAAGTCAAGTGGATCCCCGCCGCACCCTTCCTCATGCACGGATCTCCTTCGCCCCGCGTTCCAGCTCCACATTCCGAGGGCAAAGCCGCATGTTCTCCGTCTCTTGGCTGCAACCCTTTTGTTTGTCCCGTGCTCTCCCCATATGCTGTTGCTATCTAAGAGGAAGCGCGGACATGGCGCCTCCTCCCGAGTGAGCATCTGCTACTCCTTTCCCTCCTCGTCTTCAACGAGCGGCGTGACGTCCGACTAAACACGAGTCAGGATCGCCATGTGGCCCGACTCTATGTGCGTGTGCCATCACTTGGTAATACTGCAACTTCCATTGTCTCTGTGGATTATTCCAGGTTTATTTTCAGCATTCACAAATGTCGTTATTAGGGTTGTCCCGATACCAATATTTTGGTACCGGTACCGGTACCAAAACGTGTTTTGATACATTTCAGTACTTTTCTAAATAAAGGGACCACATAAAATGTCATTATTGGCTTTATTTTAACAAAAAATCTTACGGTACATTAAACATATATTTCTTATTGCAAGTGTGTCCTTAAATAAAATAGTGAACATACAAGACAACTTGTCTTTTATTAGTAAGCAAACAAAGGCTCCTAATTTAGTCTGCTGACGTATGCAGTAACATATTATGTCATTTTCCATTCTATTATTTTGTCAACATTATTAAGGACAAGTGGTAGAAAATGAAATATTAATCTACTTGTTCATTTACTGTTAATATCTGCTCACTTTCTCTTTTAACATGTTCTATCTACACTTCTGTTAAAATGTAATAATCACTTATTCTTCTGTTGTTTGATACTTTACATTAGTTTTGGATGATACCACAAATTTGGGTATCGATCCGACACCAAGTAGTTACAGGATCATACAATGGTCATGATTTAAGTCTTGTGTGTCCAGAGACGTATTTCCTGAGTTTATAAACATAATATACATTTATTAAAAAGGAAAAAGGATTTTGTGATGCTAAAAAAATATTGATGTAATCATAATAGTATCGACTAGATACGCTCTTGTACTTGGTATCATTACAGTGGATGTCATGTGTAGTAATAATCTAATAGTTTGGTTATATGTACAGATGTCCGATAATGGCTTTTTTGCCGATATCCGATATTCGATATTTTCCAACTCTTAATTACCGATTCCGATATCAACCGATACCGATATATACAGTCGTGGAATTAACACATTATTATGCCTAATTTTGTTGTGATGCCCGCTGGATGCATTAAACAATGTAACATGGTTTTCCAAAATAAATCAACTCAAGTTATGGAAAAAAATGCCAACATGGCACTGCCATATTTATTATTGAAGTCACAAAGTGCATTATTTTTTTTAACATGCCTCAAAACAGCATCTTGGAATTTGGGACATGCTCACCCTGAGAGAGCATGAGGAGGTTGAGGTTGGGGGGGGGGGGGGTAGGGGGTAGCGGGGGGTGTATATTGTAGCGTCCTGGAAGAGTTAGTGCTGCAAGGGTTCTGGGTATTTGTTCTGTTGTGTTTATGTTGTGTTACGGTGCGGATGTTCTCCCGAAATGTGTTTGTCATTCTTGTTTGGTGTGGGTTCACAGTGTGGCGCATATTTGTAACAGTGTTAAAGTTGTTTATACGGTTACCCTCAGTGTGACCTGTATGGCTGTTGACCATTGCATTCACTTGTGTATGTGAAAGGCCGTAGATATTATGTGATTGGGCCGGCACGCAAAGGAAGTGCCTTTAAGGTTTATTGGCGCTCTGTACTTCTCCCTACGTCCGTGTACACAGCGTAGTTTTAAAAAGTCATAAATTTCACTTTTTGAAACCAATACTGATAATTTCCGATATTGCATTTTAAAGCATTTATCGGCCGATAATATTGGCAGTCTAATATTATCGGACATCCCTAATGCTAACGCTTTATCTCGGTGCTCTCATGCAAGTATGGCAATGCACGTTAACTGTTAGCCTAATTGTGAGAACTTTAGCATGCTAACATTTTATGCTAGCTTTTTTGCTGGAGCCTATCCCAGCTGCATTCGGGCAAAAGGCGGGGTACACCCTGGACAAATCTCCCCCCTCATCACAGGGCCAACACAGATAGACAGACAACATTCACACTCACATTCACACACTAGGGTCAATTTAGTGTTGCCAATCAACCTATCCCATACTTGCCAACCCCTCCCGACTCCCGAATTTCAGTGCCCCTCACGAAAATCTCCCGGGGCAACCATTCTCCCGAATTTCTCCCGATTTCCACCCGGACAACAATAATGGGGGCGTGCTTTAAAGGCACTGCTTTTAACGTCCTCTCTCACCTGAAACCTTCACCCCTTAACAGTCGCATGCTGTCCAGGCGTCCGCTATTTCTCCATATAAACAGCGTACCGACCCAGTCACATAATAATGTAGCGTTGGACGGGTTTAGCAATGGTCTTTACTCGAAGATGTCAAGAAATGCTGACACGTTGTATGATATTTTACCTGGTTTAATGAAAACGCAAGGCATACTTGGTCAACAGCCATACAGGTCACACTGAGGGTAGCCGTATAAAACAACTTTAACACTGTTGCAAATATGCGCCACACTGTGAACCCACACCAAACAAGAGTGACAAACACATTTCGGGAGAACATCCGCACCGTAACACAACATAAACACAACAGAACAAATACCCAGAAACCCTTGCAGCACTAACTCTTCCGGGACGCTACAATAACATCTACGGCTTTTGGAGCTCAGTGCACAACTGCACACACAACAAGAAGAAGACGAAGCAGAAGAACGAAGAAGAGACATGGCGACGACGAGCAAGAAGAAAAAATATGCTTGCAAGTTCCAAAATGATTGGAAAAAAGAATTTCATTTCATCAAGAAAAGCTCGGAGGGGAAGGGGTATGCTGCCTGCACCTCAACCCCCCCCCCCCCCCCCCCCCCCCCATCTCCCGAATTCGGAGGTGTCAAGGTTGGCAAATATGACCTACCCCCAGGTGCATGTCGTGATCCGACAGGGCATTTTATATGACATTTTACCTAGCCCCTTTCTGCTCCACCATCAATAAGAGTACAACAACAATTTTTTGTGTCATGAGTAAGCCAATGTTCAATGTTGATCAATCAATCAGTTTATCTATATAGCCCTAAATCATAAGTGTCTCAAAGGGCTGCAAAAGCCACAACGACATCCTCGGTTTAGATCCCACATCAGGACAAGTAAAAACTCAACCCAGTGGGATGACAATGAGAAACCTTGCAAAGGACCGCAGATGTGGTCCCTAGGGTGACCGGTGCAATGGACGTCGAGTGGATCTAACATAATATTGTGAAAGTTCAGTCCATAGTGGATCTAACATAATAGTGAGAGTCCAGTCCATAGTGGGACCAGCAGGAAACCATCCCGAGCGGAGACAGGTCAGCAGCGCAGATATGTCCCCGACCGATGCACAGGCAAGCGGTCCACCCCGGGTCCCGACTCTGGACAGCCAGCACTTCATCCATGGCCACCGAACCACCAATGTTGAGTATATATTTTAGGTCCGTACTCTATCGAAATGTGAGAATATTCCAAATAAAACTGTGGCTCGCACCCATATTTTTACCACTGGGTGGGTTAATGCCAGTGTCATTCAAAGCTGAGCACTGCTATCTTTGTTAAGTATGGGGTCGCGTTACATCGGGCGTGTGTACCTAATGTTGTGGCCCCAAATGTGCACTAAATCTACAGTGCTGCTGACTCAGAGCACATCGCATTGGGAGTCGTCTTCTTGGCACCAAGGCGAAAGCGCAGGACGTGGAATTACCGGGCTTGACGCCACGCTGACGACATGTTGAGTCACACATGTTTTTGTGTATGCAAACACATAGCGGCATGCTTTACATCAAGTCCATTACGCTTAAAGGTCTTTCCTAAAGGGCGTGTGTTGGACCAAGCACAACAAAGATGACTCCCTTTGTCAGTTTTCCATGCAACATGTCCGCCCTGGACCTCAAATGCCGTCCAACGCATAAAACAAATGTGCGTCATGAAGTAACAGATGTTGCATCCAAACGTGTCTCCTCCACGTACGTACTGTACAACAGCCTCGGCGTCTTTTAGGGACATTTACAAGCTTTTTTCTTCTTGTGGTTTACTCACAAGGATGTACTTCATTGTGCAAGATGACGTAAACAAAGCAAAGTGAGGATGAAGGATATTGACAAAGTCCTGCTGTTTCAGAGACACAAACACAATGTGTTCCACTATTCTCCTTATTTTCACATTAGGATATAAATCATCTGTTCCAGGGTCAAACTCTTACCATTACACACTTGTATTGCCCCATATAGGTCATGTTTGAAGTAGCAAGTGTAAAAAGAAGCTAACCCTCTGGGGCCGTACATCATATAATACAAAACCCAAAACCAGTGAAGTTGGCATGTTGTGTAATTCGTAATTAAAAACAGAATATAATGATTTGCTAATCCTTTTCAACTTATATTCAATTGAATAGACTGCAAAGACAAGATATTTAATGTTCGAACTGAGAAACTTAATTTTTTTTTGCACATTGCAAAAAAGTTGGCACCGGGGCATTTTTACCGCTGTGTTACATGGTCTTTCCTTTTAACAACACTCAGTAAATATTTGGCAAATAAGGAGAAACATTTTGAAGCTTTTTCGGGTGGAATTATTTCCCATTCTTGCTTGATGTACAGCTTAAGTTGTTCAACAGTCCGGGGTCTCTGTTGATATTGTGCCACACATTTTCAATGGGAGACAGGTCTGGACTACAGGCAGGCCAGTCTAGTACCCGCACTCTTTTACTATGAAGCCACGCTGTTGTAACACGTTGTTTAACACATTGTCTTGCTGAAATAAGCAGGGGCGTCCATGATAACGTTGCTTGGATGGCAACATATGTTGCTCCAAAACCTGTATGTACCTTTCAGCATTAATGGCGCCTTCACAGATGTGTAAGTTACCCATGCCTTGGGCACTAATACACCCCCATACCATCACAGATGCTGGCTTTTGAACTTGTACGGAGGACACAACGTCCACAGTTTCCGAAAACAATTTGAAATGTGGACTCGTCAGAACACTTTTACACTTTGCATCAGTCCGTCTTAGATGAGCTCGGGCCAGCGAAGCCGGCGGCATTTCCGGGTGTTGTTGATAAATGGCTTTGGCTTTGTAGAGTAGAGTTTTAACTTGCACTTACAGATGTAGCGACAAACTATAGTTACTGAGAGTGGTTTTCTGAAGTGTTCTTGAGCCCATGTGGTGATATCCTTTACATAACAATGTCGCTTTTTGATGCAGTACCACCTGAGGGATCAAAGGTCACGGCCATTGCCGCTTACATGCAGTGAATTCTCCAGATTCTCTGAACCTTTTGATGATATTACAGACCATAGATGGTAAAATCCCTAAATTCCTTGCAATAGCTCGTTGAGAAATGTTGTTGTTAAACTGTTGGACAATTTGCTCACGCATTTGTTCACAAAGTGGTGACCCTCGCCCCATCCTTGTTTGTGAATGACTGAGCATTTCATGGAAGCTGCTTTTATACCCAATCATGGCACCCACCTGTTCCCAATTAGCCTGTTCACCTGTGGGATGTTCCAAATAAGTGTTTGATGAGCATTTCTTAACTTTATGAGCACTTTTTTGCCATTTGTGCCAGCTTTTTTGAAACATGTTGCAGGCATCAAATTCCAAATGAGCTAATATTTGCAAAAAATAACAAAGTTTACCATTAAGAATGTTAAGTATCTTGTTTTTGCAGTCTATTCAATTGAATATAGGTTGACAAGTATTTGCAAATAATTGTATTGTCTTTTTATTTACAATTTACACAACGTGCCAACTTCACAGGTTTTGGGTTTTGTCATTAGTGATGTGCGGATCGATACTGATACCAGATCTTTCTGCTCTAATTTTGATTCTCAAATTAAAATATTGATACTTTTGATACTTTTGTCATTTGAGATAATGTTTATCATTAACAGGAACATAGTATAATAAAGTAACTAAACTTGTAAATTGTGACTTACCTTTTATTCTAATAGTAGTTCCTATTCATTAATTTATTTGAATGCTTTTAATATGTTACTTATTTAATTTTGTTACGGTTTGGAAAAACATTTTCGTACGCTCTGTATAATTTTGTCCTCTGTCTTTTTCTGTTGTATTAGCTTGGCTATATTGTTATTCACGCCACTACCTCAATATACTTGAGAGTTTGAAATAAACCCAAATAAACTTAATAATAGTAATACATAATATATAATAATACAATACAAACTATCATAATAAATAAATACATATTCTTTATGCTGTGTGTATTAGTTGAAATACACAAGTTTTAAAATTTTAGCAGACACATTAAGTACATTTGCACAAAGTATCGGTATCAGATCGGTATCGCCAATACCAGCCTGAATTTTACTTGTATTGGATCGGAAAGACAATTAGTGGTATCGCACATCACTAGTAATAGTAGTTCAATAGCGGCAGAACAAAACAAGTTTTGGATTATTTTTTTTTTTCTGTTATTTTTTTTGCTCAAATCTCTCAGTTATCTTCAGTCCTAAAAAAAAAATTGCTAACTTGTAATGTTTTCAATTTTATTTTAACCCTTTAAATGCTCATTTGCTATAATTATGTTAGTTTTGTTTTATTTAGGTGCATAAAATGAGTTACCCTAACCCTAAAAAATAAAACAATGCATCAGAATTAGTTGTATTACTGGTATATTCAGGCCTGATATTTACACCAGTTTCCCAGCCCTTCAAATAACTGACATATTTAGATTAAATGGGCATTCAAAGGGTTAAAAAACAAACAAACAAAAATGTTGTCAAACTGCGGTGAGGGAAGTCCTGTTTTGGGGTTGTCTGGCGAACTTCCTGTTTTATGTTGAAAGTCTAATCCTCCTCTCGTTTTAGGCCACTTGCTCTTCCTCCTGTGTCACTGGTCTGATGTCTTTCCTGATTGCCTGATTGCGCCCACCTGTGTCACCCTCCCTCATGTGTGTATATAGCCCTCGTCTTCCCCTGTCTTGTTGCCAGAGTATATCGTCTCGTCGTGTACCCACAGCCGTCTTCCACAGCCTTGTCCAAGTTGTTAAGTATTGCCTTGCTTTATTCCTTAATTTCTTTGTACCGTCTAAAGAAGAGTGATTTTGATTTGCTAAAGTTTTTTGGTCTTTTTTTTTTAGCTAGTTTCATAGTGCTCTGCCTTCTTTTTTCCCTCCTCTAGGAGCGCTTTAATTTGTAGTTTCCTTAGCCCTTTATAGCAGGGGTGGGCAATTAATTTTTACCGGGGCCGCATGAGCAACCCGAGCACTGCTGGAGGGCCACATCGACAATATTTCAATTAAATGTTGCTCAATATTATTTTTGATGTATACCGTAAGATAAATAATAATAATAATAATAATAATAATAATAATAATACTTTCATTTAACCTAACTTAACTTTATACCAAAAGCACTGCTTTGGAAATCATTTGTACCCCTTTCAGAGATCACATTTAGTTCCCCTTAAACATCCTCATGTTGCACAATGAAATGTAAGCATAGGATGAAGTGTGCATTCCTGTAACTTTCTCTAGTAACAGCATTCCATGATTAATATAAATAAATTAACATTATTAATAAATGACAGTAAAATAAGCACACATATGACTGAGGAGTCATAGTGTAACTTTGTGTGGTGTTTGAGTTATCCGACTTTTTGTGTGGCCATAAACGCACCAGTGGTTTAGTGGTATGCGTGTTGGTGACAGATGACAAGTTGGTTTTGGCCAGGTTTGTACGGCAGAAAATGACTAGTTTTTCGAGATAGGAGTGTTTTACTCATGTTTTTGGTGTGGTTATGGCCGAATATAAACAGTTTTGCTCAAAAATGATCGATATAATTCCTGTCCTCGAAGCATCTCGATAGACGTTAGAATAATTGAACGGTGTTCAATTGAACGGTGTTGAGGAACACCGTTAGGGCCGCTTGTTGTCACTGTCACTCAGAGTTGCATTGCAAAATTACACATAATAAATGTGTTTATTTTGTTTAGAATTCAGATGGGATTTGATTTGGTGCGCGGCATATATTTGCTGTGCGCAGAGGACGCTTGAGCAGTGCGCAATTGCGCAGGCACGCACCTTAGAGGGGACGTTGCTTTGCAGTTCATGTCTTGTTGAAAACACGCCATTCCTCATCAACTTTTCTCTTTTTAGCGTCTCGGGTGTAAACCGTGCATCACTTGTCGCTGCATGTGCACCTTCACTCACAGGTTACACACGGACATACGTCCATAAATAACACTTTTCAAAATAAAAGCTGCACAGTTGTATTGCGCGCACGACATAGATGTTTTTTCAACTTTATTTTGTCATTTGTGATTGCAGCTGTTCACATTCACTCACAATCACGCATGCGCATACGTCCACACGGAAGTAATACAACATTTTGCTTTTCAAAACAAAAGCAGCACCGTTGTATTGCACACTCGACATAGATACTTTTTTAAAATGTATTTTGTAATTTATGAGTGGCCTCACGCGGGCCGGACAGGGACGCACAAAGGGCCGGATGTGGCCCGCGGGCCGCAGAATGCCCAGGTCTGCTTTATAGTGTAGTTTGTTTGTAGCTTTTTGTCTCCGTGAGTGATTTTCTTTTGGCGTAGTTAATCGTAGATTGTCGTTTTTTTTTATTATTAGAACTAGAGATGTCCGATAATGACTTTTTTGCTGATATCCGATATTCCGATATTGTCCAACTCTTAATTACCGATTCCGATATCAACCAATACCGAAATATACAGTTGTGGAATTAACACATTATTATGCCTAATTTTGTTGTGATACCCCGCTGGATGCATTAAACAATGTAACAAGGTTTTCCAAAATAAATCAACTAAAGTTATGGAAAAAAATGCCAACATGGCACTGTCATATTTATTATTGAAGTCACAAAGTGCATTATTTTTTTTTAACATGCCTCAAAACAGCAGCTTGGAATTTGGGACATGCTCTCCCTGAGAGAGCGTGAGGAGGTTGAGGTGGGCGGGGTTGAGGTGGGGGGGGGGGGGGGGGGTAGCGAGGGGGGTATATTGTAGCGTCCCGGAAGGGTTAGTGCTGTTGTGTTTATGTTGTGTTACGGTGCGGATGTTCTCCCGAAATGTGTTTGTCATCCTTGTTTGGTGTGGGTTCACAGTGTGGCGCATATTTGTAACAGTGTTAAAGTTGTTTATACGGCTACCCTCTGTGTGACCTGTATGGCTGTTGACCAAGTATGCCTTGCATTCACTTGTGTGTGTCAAAAGCCGTAGATATTATGTGATTGGGCCGGCATGCAAAGGCAGTGCCTTTTAAGGTTTATTGGCGCTCTGTACTTCTCCCTACGTCCGTGTACACAGCGGCGTTTTAAAAAGTCATACATTTTACTTTTTGAAACCGATACAGATAATTTCCGATATTACATTTTAAAGCGTTTATCGGCCGATAATATCGGCAGTCCGATATTATCGGACATCCCTAATTAGAACCATGTACATTTTGCTGTCACCTTTTTTCCCTCCCTCGGGAGTGATTTTCCGTTTATTGTTTTTTGCCCTGTGCTATGTTTCCTTTTTACTCTAGTGTGTCTAGTATAGAGTTTATAGCCATTTTGTTTTATTCATTCTATCCGAAGAGAGTTCTCAGAAACTGTTGAATAAAAGCCTGCGTCAATCGTTTCCCGTCTGCAACTGAGTCCTCATTTTTGCCAAGGCCTAACAAATGTGACATGTTAGCTGTTTTTATTTAGGACTCAAGTTGCTTTAGAGCGGCGGTGTCGAACTCATACTTATTGAGGACCGCATCGCAATTATGGCAGCCCTCAGAGGGCCACATGTAACCGTGAATTTAAAAAAATATAATCCTATAATAGCTTTGTCACACAATTTGCAAAGGCAACTGATTTTGATTGGTATGTTTTTGTTGTCGACTGATGGGTAATTTGCTTTGAAATCGTAAGTCTAGATGACAAGCAGATATTTACAGTAAGTGATTATTTTTGATAACAAAAAAAATGTATGGAACATCAGATCATATTAAAGTGTAGAACATATGCAATTGTGTGTGCAAATACTTTTAGCCAGAAAGAGAGTTTTTATTTTCAGCCTTTTGACATAAATTACATAGCATACATGCATATTGTGTGTAATGTTACAGAGACCAAACATTTTAAATATACTTTTTTTTTTTTTTTTAAACCTCTGCCTTGTTTTTCGATGAATGCTTAGGCCTATTAGGCAACTGTATATGGCTTGAAAGGCCATGTGATTTTGCAATGCATTGTGGGGGCTAGGTAGCCATACTTGTTGGACGAAAGGCTTTGGTTACAATGTGAAAGCCAGCAACAAACTGGATTAAAATGGATCGTACAAAATTAAAAAAAAACAAGGGACCGTACCGAGACAAACTGTACCCTATTCCAAAGGCTCGCTACCTGGAAAAAATTATAAAAAATGGTGGAATTCACTCATATGAGCTATGAGCACGTCCAAAGGACGAGAGATTTGAATCAAGTAAAACGTCTCTATATTTATTCTACAGAGTCATTTTTAATACCGGTGAACATTTTCAGAATGCAAAGTCTTTTAAGGCACATTATTCTTTATTTAAATATATGGCTTTTATCTCTTATGTGTTTGGGATGTGTGAGGTTCCCCGGCATTTTTTTCATTGGCAGGTTTCCCCGAAAAAATAGGCCCATTGTTTGTTTTATATACTTTGATCACTACCTCTATGAAAATTACTCATTATTTTTTGTGCTTACCCAAGACTAAAACTAAGAAGACAACATGCTTTTTTCCAAAAAACTGTACGTTGTTTGTAAATTTCTCCGTTCCTAGTTTGGCTAACGCTAACAGCCTACTAAATGCTACGTGTGTAACTGAATAGAACGTGCTTTGATTCCAACTTACCAGTGTGAAAATGCGGTAAACACACCAACATGTCATGTAATGACACGACTGAGGTGATGATACCATGAGGTGATGGTGTTAAAAATCATGTTTGGGAAAAATCTCACCAAATATTTTTTTTCCCTAAAGCGATCATGACCATAATTGTGGCAGTTAATGATGTTGCACGTTCGTGCCATGTTTTCAACTTGTTAAAGGGGAACTGCACTTTTTTTGGAATTTTGCATATTGTTCACAATCTTTATGAGAGACGAGAAGACAAAATTTTGGGGTTTTTTTGCATTCTAACATGTAAAAATCGGCTCGTTCTCGGTGGCTAGCAATGCAGCTAATGGGAGCAATCAATTTTACCTCTAAATCACTTTAAAAATGCATTCAAAAACCTCCAACAATAATTCATTTATGTTCCGTAACCTGTATAATAACCAAACTGTAGCAACATTGTTATTGTAAGAGCGAACACTGAGGAAGTCTTTTTCTATCGTCGTAACACATCGGCGTGCTTCGGTATTAGCCGTAAAAGCTAACTACGGCAAGCGATAAGCCAGTTTCTGCATCAACACAACACCCTCTTGAGTTTTTAACGCACAGCACAATGCGATAAGACACAAATCTGTACTGACTGAAAAACATGAACAATCATTTTACAGTATCTGTGAAGTTTGTACACATGACAGACAGCGTAGCATACACTGTCATGATACACACATAATGTGCTGCATGTATCACGATCAATGTAAGTGTGACTCACTCGATGGACAGTTGTCTGTTTGGTCCACCTGGCCGGGGACGTTTTTTCTGGTTTTATTTGGGTGAGCACTCCATTTATGTCGAAATAGCTTGGCTCCAAGTTCCCCATTTTGCAGCTTCGAGTCACTTTCATCTCACTCTCTCAGCTTACGTGTGCTCCAACATTTCACTCGTCCTCTGTGATCGCATCGAGAAGCAGTAGTGCATCCTCCGTATATTCAGCTTAAAAAATATAAGGTTATACAAACGTTGATAGAGGGTTTTGAAGTTGTCTTAGAGGGCTTTGAAGGCTTTAGCGGTGACTATTTGCTGCATCTTCCAAGTGTTTTTTATCATCTTTGAAATCCTATTTAAAAAAAAAAGATGTTTTTGTCTCTCAAAATAATTGTGAACGATCGGCAAAATTCCAAAAAAAGTCCAGTTCCCCTTCAAAGAAAAATAAAATAACTTCAATCGGCCAGTCAGAGTCCAACAAGACCCACAATGCAATGTGTTTCCACGTTACACTTTCCAGCCCTATTTTATTGTTGGTCATGGTGGTACTTGGAAAGCCAAGTGTTTCCTGAGGTGGTACTTGGTAGTAAAAAGTTTGAAAACCACTGAATCAGAGTAGTTGTTACGAGTTGCTATCCATGCCGTGTTATGATGCTAACACAGTGCACAAACAACTAAATGTGTACTTCGTTTCTCTCTCTTGTTACTCACACAGGACTTGAAGTTCACCTGCTAGGTCACATGGAATGCGCTCCCAACAGGTGTAAAAGAAAGGGCATCTCTATCCTCCTTCAAAACCGCACTAAAAGTACACCTCCAGGCAACTTCAACCCTAAACTAACACCCTCCCCGGATTGTTAATAATCAAATGTAAATAATCAAATGTAGATACTTTTTCTTATGCTTTCTGATCCCTCTATGTCCACTACTTGCTGTACATATCCTACCAAGTCAGACCTACACTGTTTCAATGTACATTTCTCTGATACAATTGTTGATGACTGAAGTGATGATAACAACCAAACCTAACCCCCCCTCCACATCCCACACCCCGGATTGTAAATAATGTAAATAATTCAATGTATATACTCTGATGATTATCTTGTGTGATGACTGTATTATGATAATAGTACCGTATTTTTCGGATTATAAGTCACAGATTTTTTCATAGTTTGGCCGGGGGTGCGATTTATACTCAGGAGCGACTTATGTGTGAAATTATTAACACATTACCGTAAAATATCAAATAATATTATTTAGCTCATTCACGTAAGAGACTAGACATATAAGATTTCATGGGATTTAGCGATTAGGAGTGACAGATTGTTTGGTAAACGTATAGCATGTTCTATATGTTATAGTTATATGAACGACTCTTACCATAATATGTTACGTTAACATACCAGGCACGTTCTCAGTTGCTTATTTATGCATCATATAACGTACACTTATTCAGCCTGTTGTTCACTATTCTTTATTTATTTTAAATTGCCTTTCAAATGTCTATTCTTGGTGTTGGGTTTTATCAAATAAATGTCCCCAAAAAATGCGACTTATACTCCAGTGCGACGTATATATGTTTTTTTCCTTCTTTATTATGCATTTTCGGCCGGTGCGACTTATACTCCGAAAAATACGGTATATATCTGTATCATGAATCAATTTAAGTTGACCCCGACTGAAACAAGTTGAAAAACGTATTCGGGTGTTACTATTTAGTGGTCAATTGAACGGAATATGTACTTCACTGTGCAATCTACTAATAAAAGTCTCAATCAATCAATCAATCAAAACGTAGAAGGCTAGAAATCCAAACAATCTGTGGCTGCCTTGGGAAAAGCCAGCGTTTCTGGGGCAAAGAATAGCCCAGGACGTTTTTTTTTCCCACACCTGCTGCTTTGTGTCACTTTATCCCGGGACATCGTCCATGGTCACCTTATCCCGACCTTCCCAAAGGAAGGTATAGCATGACTCACAACGTGACGATGATGCGTTCAAGAAGATAACAAGACAACAATGAAAGATGCAGCCAGTAGTTGTCTATTCGTGCTTTAGAACATATTTTGTCGTATTTAGTAAGTTTGGCCTACTTTCCCACAACAAGTAACCAGAGCGTTTGATACAAGACACCTCCTTCTTCAATCCTGGCGACAGAATCCAAGCCTTCCTCACATTCAGCACGCTATCCAGAGCCACGCAGGTCCGAAACTTGAGTTACCACCTCAGTTTTTTTGTCATTGAGTATAAAAAGGGAGCGATAACTGGAGCTGTTTCAGGCCCCTGAGGCGGGATTAGAGGCGTTTAGGCACCAAACGTGGCTCATTGTGACGATGAAGACCCTCTATGAACTGAACAGGGCGGGTTCTGGATACTTTTGTCAACGTTTTTTTAAAGAGTGTGCTGGAAGCTCTATGGGTGTCCATAACGGGTCATGTGATTTCACATGAGAAACAAATCTTGATATTTTACAGGCTGAAATTGGTCGTGTTTGGTTGTAGACTACCATAATGTATAACACATGATGGTGACAAGGAAACAACAATAGTGTATATCTTCTAACATTCCAAGTTGTTCTTCTCACCATGGCTCTTTGTAATGCTCGGGTGTGGAAAATGGAACAAAATGTCTTAAATTCCTCAAAAGTTAAAGAAAAACATATGTTGGTATGTCAGGTACT
Source organism: Entelurus aequoreus (assembly GCF_033978785.1). Classification (NCBI taxonomy): domain Eukaryota; kingdom Metazoa; phylum Chordata; class Actinopteri; order Syngnathiformes; family Syngnathidae; genus Entelurus; species Entelurus aequoreus. Next base: position 28,118,357 of record NC_084751.1, on the reverse strand, counting down.
GTTACTAACACACAAAATTTGAACTTGATCCAAAAAAACTTGTGTTCTGCGCACGATGAGATAATTATCAATGGTGTGACAACCACAGCATATCCCATTGGGCATCCTCAAATTATTCACAATTGTGTGTGTGTGTGTGTGTGTGTGTGTGTGTGTGTGTGTGTGTGTGTGTGTGTGTGTGTGTGTGTGTGTGTGTGTGTGTGTGTGTGTGTGTGTGTGTGTGTGTGTGTGTGTGTGTGTGTGTGTGTGTGTGTGTGTGTGTGGCGCGCACGCGCGCAATGAATTTAGTATTCCTTTCCAACGATACTCATCTTAACTGTCTTTAGAATGTTTAATCGGGGACAAAAATACATTATAACATTATCAAAATTGAAGAAAGAGATACACTTTTTGGCACATGTTGACATCCCAGGTAACACACAAAATCTGAACACGATCCAAAAAAAATCACCTGTGTTCCGCGCTTAAAAAACATATCATACTAACAAACAGATAATTATCAAGGGTGTGACGACCCAAGCATATCCCATTGGGCATCCTCAAATTATTTACAATACTGTACAATATGTCAGAAAAATTGTATGTAATATATCAAGAAACTTTCCACTCTATGGATTTTTCCTGTGGGCACGATGAGAGATGTCTTTGTTGTACCAAGCGGGGGCTTTGGAGGATGCGACAGGTATACGATGGAAGGAGACGGGAGGTGTTGTCCATTTTTCCTCAGGAAACCGGCACAGGTGGACCGAGGGCTTCAAAGGGGACAGATGACAGGATCTGCTCAACTTCCAGAGGAACGCCTTTGAAGTGTCTTACGAACTCTCTCTGAACTATTTGGTAACCGAGGGCAACGCCATTTACGACCCGCTGCCCTCTTGATGTAGCTGGAGCCAGGATGAGCCGAGGCCAAGGCATCCTTTCCTTATTGTCTTCGATGTGACCAAGAACAGTGACTGTTTTGCATACTTCCTATACCTGCTGTGGCACGTGTTGGTGCGTGAACATTGAATGTCTAAAATAGAGGAGACGAGAGCTTCCTTCGGCAGAGCATGGGTGACACTGTAGAGGGTACAGTGTCAACATGGCATCTCCTCAATTGAGTCCAAATTTGATTCTGTCTCTGTTTGATTCTTTGTCTCTTGTCTGTTTTAATAGATGTCAAACCGGGTTTGAACCTAACATCTAATTGGTCCTTCGAGCCGGATCCAATACGTTTTGACGATTCCAGCAAGAGTGAGTGAAACCAGAAAGACCATGGCAACCAAATCCTGATTGAGGAACTGCTTTTCTTCATTTTGGCTGGAATTTGAAAAATTGACGGAAAACCGAGGACAAGAGGGAAGGAACGCAGAGAACAGTGAGTACGTTTTAAGAGAAAGAAACGGTGTAATAAAAAAGCGTGTGACTGAGGGTTACGACGCATATACAAACCCTGTAAATCCTAGGCTCTAACAGGTAAAAAGGCCAATATACTGCAGGACGTCGGGGTCCGCGAAAACAGGAATACCCGAAATATTTGAAAAACTAAATTCTAAAATTCTAAATAAAATAAGCTAAAACTGAAGAGGAAGAGGCCAAAAAACTGCAGGTAAACGGGACCGTGAAAACTGGAACATCCGTAATCCATAAAACAACATACTGGGGGAGGCGGAGCCTACATTCATTTGAAATATCCGTAAGCCATTATCTTGAGGGCGACGGCGTCCAAGCAGACCTAAAAAGGTCTATTCAGAAAAAACCTGAATTTTTGTCCGTAAAGAACAATAACCTGGAGGGTGTCGGAGCGCTACATGTATGAAACATTGAAAATTTCCGAGTACCATAACACTGAAAAGTATGAATGAACTTGAGAGTGTGTGGGAGTAATTGCCATTCAGGTATCACTCCATATTAAAGTTGTGAGAAGTAAATAGTGGGTTACTGTGGAAGCTTTAGGCAAGACACCTCCACTGGGGAACCAACTCCAGTAGAAGCGACGTGTAACACTGTAATAATTTAAACCACTATCTTACAACAAAGAGAAAAGTAATCCTTATAAGTTCGGCTCTGTAGGGGACGACGGATTACTCCAAATTTATAAAATGGGACAAGTAAACCAAAGGTTAGTCTAAAAGACGAGTTAAAATGTAAAGACTGGAAAGCAGTAGAACCATACAATGAAAGTGTATTGGAGCAACCAACAGTAAGGTCAAAAAGAGACCCAAAAAACGCAGACCTGATATGGTCTATTAGAATCTATTGTAACCAAAATAGGAGAAATCCAAATCTCCAAAGACCACACGAAAAGACAAATAAATTGATCAGAGGGATAATAAGGACATACTAAATTATGAGGACTTAAGTAAACAAACAGCGAGTAAATCAGAGATAATATAAATAAAGGGTAAAGAAATAAAAATTGTGGGACACCGTAGCATTTCAATTTTAATTTTTTATTATATATTCTTACTTTCTATTTTTATTTTTAATACTTTGTAGCACTTTGAGATTTTAACAAATGTAAAGTGCGTAACAAATGCAATTCATTATTATTATTATGTAAAGTTAAAGAAGTTAAAGTACCAATGATTGTCACACACACACTACGTGTGACGAAATTATTCTCTGCATTTGACCCATCACCCATGATCACCCGCTGGGAGGTGAGGGGTGCATGTACAAGCACATGTAGAGAATAAAATGACTGTGCTAGGTTTAGCAATAGTATTAGATTATGAAGGAGGAATGAAAAATAGATGGTAAAATTGAGATTGAGTGTGGAGAGAGACAGAGAGAGAGAAAAATAAAATAAGAGAAAACTCAAAGTGCTAAAGTGAGAGAAAAGTAAAAATAAATGAAGAAATGGGAAAAAATCAATAATAAGAATTAATGCTAAATGGAATAAACTAATGCTTACGACAGAGATAATGGGGGGTATTGAAATAAGAGATGAAGAAAAGGTAGACTGAAGATATGCATGTATGTTTGGATATATAAAGAGCGCTTTTATATATACAAATATATATGTGTATAATTAAATAATGGAATAAATAAAAGCCCAGATTAATAACTATAATAAGAGTTGAGATATATAGTATGATAAAATGAATTTATTAGGAAAGAAGAGAGAAAAAAGAAAATAAATCTCTTCAAGTGTTGTTGACCTTTGCCCTTAAGAGTGCAGTCACGCACCCACACACCACCTTGGTGAGTGTGTGTGTGTGTGTGTGTGCGTGGCGAATTGGGGGAGGTGTGAAAATGAATATATTACATGTGAGTTTAAAGTAAAAAGTAGGTTTAACTTTGAAGTGTAGTATAACATTCTTAGGTTAGATTATGTTTTAGACATTTGCAACACCATACATCTGAGTGTTGAGCTAAAATAAGATAATGACATAACATAGAATAAAAAAGGAGGTATGGCAATTAGGAAAACTATCAGCTAGCGATAGACAACTGTTTGCTTTGAATATTGGTGAATAACAATTGCAAATAAAAAATATAAAGAATGGGAAGAATTTAAATTCAGAGTGTAAAAGTATAGATTAAGTGGCGTATAGACTATTAAGTGAGTTTAAAATGTTACTTAAAAATACATAGAGTAATAAGTATTACATTTGAATTAGGAGAAAAATAACATTAGCGTTATTAAATAATCTACATAGTGAAAGACACAAAATAAGCAAAATAAAATTCCAATTATGCAAAAGAGAAGTAAAGGATCTAGGACGTTCTCTAAACAGAGAGGGACGCACTATTGTGGAAAATAGAAAAACAAAGTACGACAAGTACAAAAACCACAAACAAAGAAGCAATTTAGGTAATTTTTAGGATTAACGAATAATTGTAGAAGTTGGATACCAAATTATGATGAAATAGTAGCTCCATTAAGTAAATTAATGAACAAATGCAATCAGCTGTAGAGTGGAATTCAGAAGCTGAAGCAGCATTCTGTGAAATAAAAATAGAACAGAATGTGCGATTGTTACAGTAACGAAAATTTTGAAAGCTATCAAATGACCATCAAATTGCTCAATGCAAGCGGCAGAACTAGAAGCATTAATAGAAGCATGTAAAGTAATGAAAGATCAAAAGGTCACAATATATATAAATATAGCCAAAATATGGGAATGATAAAGTTTAATTCGTATAAAAAAGAGAGAGAAAAAGAAAGAATAGAAGCAGTACAGCTACCAGCTAAAATAGCAGTATAATGCATATTGGATGATAAACAGTTTGAAAAAATGCATGTAAAAAGAAAAATAGACTTTCTAAGTAGTTTATCAAATCAAGAACAGAGAATGCTGAAAAACGCTATAAGAACTACACAAACAAGTTGACCAATATATTGAGACAAGAAAAAAGGGAATATTACAAAAGAATGTTGCATAAAAATAAAAATAACATAAAGGCTACATGGAATATTTTGAATAAAGCAATAGGGAATAGGACAAGGCGAACAGAATTACCTAGATATTTAAAGATAATATGTTAATTGAAAACAAAGATGAAATTGTCAATGAATTAAATCAATTCTTTGTAAATGTAGGACCTAGCTTAGCAAACGAAATACCAAGAGCTAAGGATAAATCAGGGGATGTCTGGAAAAGGGAAAATAGGGTTATGCAGTCAATATTTCTTAGTGAGATGACTTGAAAATCTTAGCCGATAATATTGGAGAGGAAATGGTTAAACTAAAATTATGGTTTGATGTAAATAAATTATCTTTAAACTTGGAAAAGACTAAATGTATAGTATTCAGTAATAAAAGAAAGATAGAAGTTAGTTTATCCATAAACAATGTGAAAATTGAGAACTTGTCTGAAATCAGATTTCTTGGGGTCATCTTAGATGAAAAGTTGACATGGAAAGCTCATATATTGCATGTAAAAAATAAGGTATCTAAAAGCTTATTTATTTTGAACAAGGTTAAATAATAAAATGAGAATGTAATATTGCTCAATTATTCTATCTTATTTCAATTATTGTGCAGACATATGGGGAAATACATATCACAGCAACATAATGTCTTTATTTCTTTGGCAGAAAAGAGCAATTCGTATACTTTTTACAGTAGGATATAGAGACCACACAAATCCACTCTTCATTAGGTCAGGATTATTAAAACTAAAAGACATTGTAGAATTGCATACTCTATTAGTGATGTTCAAAGCTAGAAACAAAGTTCTTCCGAAGGACGTTACACAAGTAACGAAAAGTTACTTGTGTTCACATCTGAAGATGAGAACCACAGAAGGCCGTATGATTTTAAACTAAATAAGAGTGCCAACACATTTGAAGCAAATGTGCTTGTCTTGCTGGTGTGAAAGTATGGAATTCTCTAAAGAAAGACTTAAAAAGCTGCAAGAATATTTTTGAATTTAGGGAGAGTTGCACAGAGAGACAACTGTAATTATATCAAACTGATTTTGATTTTGATTGGACGTGTCATTTTGAAAATGCTTAAACGAAAATTAAAAGTATTTTGGAGTTAGGGTGTTGGTGGAGGTAACAGTGATAAAGTCAGCTAAAATAATTTGTGTTAAAAAAGGGTCAGATAAATATAAGAATAGTATTCTTCCATCTATTCCTTTCTGATCATGGAAATGTATATAAAAAACAAAACAATGAAAGTGTCAATTGTATATGGCTTGTATATATGCATTTTCATGAAAGGAATAAAAAGAAATGATGAGGATGATGATGAACAAAGAAGCCATCTATGTATGTCCAGACAATAAACCAATCTTACAAGGAAAAATCGGTATAAGTGAGCAGCAATATTGAGCCAAGGTTGAACTTGTGGCTCAACAGGAGGGATATAAATATCGTCATACAGAAGTACTATACTTGCTATAGTTTAATTCGTATCAAAACATTTTTTTAATTAAAAAATAAAATGTTGTATACAACATCTAGGCATGGATTTTAATTAAACTAAATAAAAGTGAAGGAGAACATTATTGTCTGGTCATAGTAGATGCATTTTCAAAATGGGTAGAAATATTTCCTACAGGAAAAGCAGATGTGCTAATAGTAGCAAAAGCATTATGCAAAGAGATAATAGCAAGATATGGTATAACTAAATCTATACAGTGACAATGGACCTTATTTTGTAAATCAATTCATCAAGAAAATAGAATTATTATTCCACATTGATATCAAAAATCACTGTGCTTATCATCCACAAAGCGCAGGATTAGTGAAAAGGACAAACGGGAATAAAATAAAAACAGATTAAAGAAATGTATGGAAAAAACAAAACGTCCATGAACAATGTATAGATTTAGTAAAAATGTACAGTACATGAACATTACAAGTACAACAGTACTCAGACCATTTGAAATAATATTTGAAAGACCTTATCAGCTACCAAAATTTTGAAAAATCAATGAAAAGGAAACATGAGCATTCTCCAAGGGGGGAGAGATTGTAAATAACTTAAAAAGCAGTAAAGATAGTGGAAAGACCAAGCTGAGTTCACTTAGCACATGGTAAAAAGGTCATATAATGAGGAAAGTATTTGGGATTGTATTTACATTGTAAAAATGTCATATAATGAAAAAAGTATTTGGGATTGTAGTTGTGTTATAAAAGGGACATGTTTAACTAGCACACTACAAATTCCACTGTGACAAGTTGTAAACATACCATTTGATGGTGTGTCAAAGTTTGATAATAATTGGTTCCTGTTTTGGTAATTAATTTGTTCCTTATGGCGGAGCAAGTGGAAAAGGCTACAAAAACGGATTGTGTTGTACGTATAAGCCCAGAAAATTACTCAAAATTAGTCAAAAAAAGGTTGAATTGAAGTAATGAGCAAAACAAAATTTACCTTGTAGCTAAAGAGACAAAGCAGAAACCAATATTTGATAAATATGTCAAAAAGCTAATTATACCGGCATTAACATGCAAGGCTCTGTACAACAGTTAGGAAACGTATCATCAGATAACTGCATACACATAGTAAATGTATCAATATGTGTACAAAAAATTGTTAACACAGTTCTGAACAGTTTGATATCTGAACATTGGAAAATAACTAGACATGATGTAAACTGGCAAAATGTTGTAGATCCAACTTATATTGATGGGTGTCCAAAGAAGTATATCTGACGATTATAAATTGGTAAATCAAGTTGCAGCTGGATTTGAATCATACGTCTACTGGTGGTGTACGATTAACAAGAATGTTGACAGAATAAACTACGTCCACTACAACGTACAGAGATTGGACAATTACACTGGCCACGACTTGAAGCCGTCGCTAATCAACTCGCCACCGCTACCTTCCTAATGGCCTTTCAAAACCGTATGGCGCTGGACATGTTGTTAGCGGAAAGAGGGGGTGTGTGCACAATATTTGGTGAACAGTGTTGCACGTTCATACCAAACAACACCGATGCAGAAGGTAGCCTGACCAAAGCACTGGAAGGCCTTCACACCCTCAACGGTAAAATGAAAGAGCACTCCGGCATAGATACATCTATGCAGCAGGGGTGGTTGGACGTGTTTGGCAAATACAAGTTTTTGGTATCTGGTAACTATGGCCGTGTTCAGCAATACTGACGTTGTGTGGATGTTGTTCTATTCCCTGTCTGTTCTCTGTTTAACCGTCTGATTACCACAGCGATTGGCCCAGCAGATGATAAAGCTGTTCAGATGTACTTCCTGGTGGACGACAAGGAAGATGAATCTGAAGACGAGAATACCTTCCAGGATGGTGTTCCTGATTTATTTCCAGAAATGTCATAATTATGAGGGAAAAATTGATGTTCAATTTTGAGTGTAAACATAACATTGTCGTAGGAAAATTAAGCATTAACTGAAAATTGCAAGAAGAAGTTATTAGGGATAAGGAGATTATGGGAAAGTTTTGTGATATACAGGAGGGAAATGTCAGAAAAATTGTATGTAATATATCAAAAAACTTTCCACTCTATGGGTTTTTCCTGTGGGCACGATGAGAGATGTCTTTGTTGTACCAAGCGGGGGCTTTGGAGGATGCGACAGGTATACGATGGAAGGAGACGGGAGGTGTTGTCCATTTTTCCTCAGGAAACCGGCACAGCTGGACCGAGGGCTTCTAAGGGGACAGATGACAGGATCTGCTCAACTTCCAGAGGTACGCCTTTGAAGTGTCTTACGAACTCTCTCTGAACTATTTGGTAACCGAGGGCAACGCTATTTACGACCCGCTGCCCTCTTGATGTAGCTGGAGCCAGGATGAGCCGAGGCCAAGACATCCTTTCCTTATTGTCTTCGATGTGACCAAGAACAGTGACTGTTTTGCATACTTCCTATACCTGCTGTGGCACGTGTTGGTGCGTGAACATTGAATGTCTAAAATAGAGGAGACGAGAGCTTTCTTCGGCAGAGCATGGGTGACACTGTAGAGGGTACAGTGTCAACATGGCATCTCCTCAATTGAGTCCAAATTTGATTCTGTCTCTGTTTGATTTTTTGTCTCTTGTCTGTTTTAATAGATGTCAAACCGGGTTTGAACCTAACAATATGTATATATGTGTACAATAAATGTAGCATTAATTTCCAAAAACACGTTTATTAACTGTCTTTTGGAAGTTTAATCGACGAGGACAAAAATGTATAACTTCATCAAAATTGAAGAAAGAGATACAATTTTTGGCCCATGTTGATATCTCAGGAAATGTTACTAACACAAAATTTGAACGTGATCCAAAAAAAAACTGACTTGTGTTTTCCGCACAAAAAATATTGTATTAACAAACCGATAATTACAAATGTTGTGACGACCACAGCATATCCCATTGGGCATTTTCTAATTATTTACTATACTCTACTGCAGGGGTCACCAACGCGGTGCCCGCGGGCACCAGGTAGCCCGTAAGGACCAGATGAGTAGCCCGCTGGCCTGTTCTAAAAATAGCTCAAATAGCAGCACTTACCAGTGAGCTGCCTCTATTTTTTTAAATTTTATTTATTTACTAGCAAGCTGGTCTCGCTTTGCTGGACATTTTTAATTCTAAGAGAGACAAAACTCAAATAGAATTTGAAAATCCAAGAAAATATTTTAAAGACTTGGTCTTCACTTGTTTAAATAAATTCATTATCTTTTTTACTTTGCTTCTTATAACTTTCAGAAAGACAATTTTAGAGAAACAATACAACCTTAAAAATGATTTTAGGATTTTTAAACACATATACCTTTTTACCTTTTAAATTCCTTCCTCTTCTTTCCTGACAATTTAAATCTATGTTCAAGTAAATGTATTTTTTTTATTGTAAAGAATAATAAATACATTTTAATTTAATTCTTAATTTTAGCTTCTGTTTTTTCGACGAAGAATATTTGTGAAATATTTCTTCAAACTTATTATGATTAAAATTTACAAAAAATATTCTGGCAAATCTAGAAAATCTGTAGAATCAAATTTAAATCTTATTTCAAAGTCTTTTGAATTTCTTTTAAAATTTTTGTTCTGGAAAATCTAGAAGAAATAATGATTTGTCTTTGTTAGAAATATAGCTTGGTCTAATTTGTTATATATTCTAACAAAGTGTAGATTGGATTTTAACCTATTTGAAACATTTCATCAAAATTCTAAAATGAATCTTAATCAGGAAAAATTACTAATGATGTTCCATAAATTCTTTTTTTAATTTTTTCAAAAAGATTCGAATTAGCTAGTTTTTCTCTTCTTTTTTTCGGTTGAATTTTGAGTTTTAAAGAGTCGAAATTGAAGATAAACTATGTTTCAAAATTTAATTGTCATTTTTTTTTCGTGTTTTCTCCTCTTTTAAACCGTTCAATTAAGTGTAAATATCTTTAATTATTAATAATAACATAGAGTTAAAGGTAAATTGAGCAAATTGGCTATTTCTGGCAATTTATTTAAGTGTGTATCAGACTGGTAGCCCTTCGCATTAATCAGTACCCAAGAAGTAGCTCTTGGTTTCAAAAAGGTTGGTGACCCCTGCTCTACTGTATGTACGTATGTATATACACTACCGTTCAAAAGTTTGGGGTCACCCAAACAATTTTGTGGTATAGCCTTCATTTCTAAGAACAAGAATAGACTGTCGAGTTTCAGATGAAAGTTCTCTTTTTCTGGCCATTTTAAACGTTTAATTGACCACACAAATGTGATGCTCCAGAAACTCAATCTGCTCAAAGGAAGGTCAGTTTTGTAGCTTCTGTAACGAGCTAAACTGTTTTCAGATGTGTGAACATGATGCACAAGTGTTTTCTAATCATCAATTAGCCTTCTGAGCCGATGAGCAAACACATTGTACCATTAGAACACTGGAGTGATAGTTGCTGGAAATGGGCCTCTATACACCTATGTAGATATTGCACCAAAAACCAGACATTTGCAGCTAGAATAGTCATTTATCACATTAGCAATGTATAGAGTGTATTTCTTTAAAGTTAAGACTAGTTTAAAGTTATCTTCATTGAAAAGTACAGTGCTTTTCCTTCAAAAATAAGGACATTTCAATGTGACCCCAAACTTTTGAACAGTAGTGTGTGTACAATAAATGTAGCATTTAGCTTAACTGTCGTTTGAATGTTTAATCGATGAGAAAAAATTGTATAACTTCTAAATTGAAGAAAAAGATAACATTTTTGGCACATGTTGACATCTAAGGTAATGTTACTAATTCACAAAATTTGAAAGCAATCCAAATAAAACTGCGACCCGTGTTTTTTGCACAAAAAAATATAAATTTATAACAATCAATTATCAATGGTGTGATGACGCCAGCATATCCCATTGGGCATCCTCAAATTATTTACGATACTGTGTGTGGTCTAAAAAGTAAACTACATATCCCATCATCCCATGCCCAGTGCCCGCAAGCAGAGTGGAGAACTGTCTGCGAAGTTTAAAATCAGAAAAATCGACACATCTTGGTTTTACGATGAACACAAGTACAATTGAGAAGAAAACGTGGGGTTGGAGTCTGTTGTCGGTCTGATAAATGAGCATACGAGCAGTTCTGTCCTTTTGGCATAAATCCAAAAACACTTCACACAGCGATGTCTACAACGAGAAATGCGAGTAATGAGCCACTTGATAAACTATCACCTGGAAAATCTTCATAAGAAGCCAGCTCGGCCAAACATCAATTTGTTAGGTATTTACATTATTAAAAAGTTCTCTTGTCAGTTAACCTCCTGAGAGTTAGCATTCTCCTAACGAATACAAAAATGTCCACTGCAGAGGACGATGCTTCTCATAAAGTAAAAGTTGTAAGACACTAAACTAAACATGAAAATACTTGTATGTAGTAATGATCTGAACTTTTGTGCAAAATGTTTGTGTTCAAGTGTGTTACTATTAAGATACTTGACACTTCATTTTACACACACTATGGCGTTAGTACCATGACAATATTATACCATGAGATTTTGATATTATTACATTGCTACTATTAAACTAACCTTGTCCATTTCAAAGCAAGGACAGGCAGAGTGCTAATAAAAACAAAGTATCAATTTATATGTAAACAAAGGACAGTCAAAATAGCAACAATAAAAACAAACAATAAAACACTTTCTCAAAAATAAAAGATGAGTTTGTGATAGTGTGTTTAGAAAAATGTACATAGTTTAGCGAGCAGACTTTGGCTAAAATGATAGTTGAATCAATTCTTCACACAAGCTCGTCTCTCTGTTGTTAGCTAACAACAGGTCACACTGAGGGTGACTGTATAAACAACTTTAACACTGTTACAAATATGCGCCACACTGTGAACCCACACCAAACAAGAATGACAAACACATTTCGGGAGAACATCCGCACCGTAACACAACATAAACACAACAGAACAAATACCCAGAACCCCTTGCAGCACTATCTCTTCCGGGAAGCTACAATATAACCTCGTCATGCTCTCTCAGGGAGAGCATGTCCCAAATTCCAAGCTGCTGTTTTGAGGCATGTTAAAAAAAATAATGCACTTTGTGACTTCAATAATAAATATGGCAGTGCCATGTTGGCATTTTTTTCCATAACTTGAGTTGACTTATTGTGGAAAACCTTGTTAAATTTTTTTTTTTATGCATCCAGCGGGGCATCACAAGAAAATTAGGCATAATAATGTGTTAATTCCACGACTGTATATATCGGTATCGGTTGATATCGGAATCGTTAATTAAGAGTTGGACAATATCGGAATATCGGCTATCGGCAAAAAATACATTATTAGACATCTCTAATAATTAGTGGTGTATCGATAGATGGATTTATGTTACTAAGATCGAAGAAAATCAATCTGTGCTCGGTTAGTTTGGCTTCCAGAAGATATATATGGATTAAAAAGGCAATTAATGGATTTTATTGATACTAGAAATGAAAACATTGGCTTTAAGAACAGCAGACTTTATATTAAGTTGTTTTTAGCACTTTTTAGATATACTGTATAAAGACTAAAAAACTCACACGAAACGGTCCAAGATGGCACTGCCCTAAGGACGACGTCGCAGAGGTGTTCAAGTCAACTTTTACTTATTTTCCTCACCTTCTTGTGCAGACCTCGAAGGACATACTCCAAAAAAGATTTTTTTTATGATCGGGCGATCTTAATAGAGATGAAAAAGCGCAGCAATTTCAGACTTTTCGACCGATCTGCGCTGGAGTCCTTTTCTAAGCTTGCATGCTATGCTAACCCGACGCTCAGGCTGCTGCTGACTTTGATTGATTGATTGAAACTTTTATTAGTAGATTGCACAGTACAGTACATATTCCGTACAATTGACCACTAAATGGTAACACCCGAATAAGTTTTTCAACTTGTTTAAGTCGGGGTCCACGTAAATCAATTCATGGTACAAATATACACTATCATCATAATACAGTCATCACACAAGTTAATCATCAGAGTATATACATTGAATTATTTACATTATTTACAATCCAGGGGTTGGGATGTGGAGGGGGGGTGGGTGTTCGGACGAGGGGGTTAGGTTTGGTTGATATCAGCACTTCAGTCATCAACAATTGCATCATCTGAGAAATGGGCATTGAAATATCGTAGGATATGTACAGCGAGCAGTGAACATAGTGAGCTCAGAAAGTATAAGAACAAGTATATACATTTGATTATTTACATTTGATTATTTACAGTCCGGGGAGGTGGGATGTGGAGGGGGGTGGGTGTTAACCACGCCGACAGACGAAAACAAGCCGAAACGAAAGCGCGGTAGACGGGGAGGAGCTGACCATAGACTCAGTTTGGCGCTTGGTTAGCAAAGGAAGACTAACTCCTCCGGTTATACGACTGGCAAATGTTCAGTCTCTGGAAAATATAATGGAGGAACTCTTAGCTGCCCTCGTTAAAAAAAACATGGCACCTGGACAGTAAAATGATTTCAAACTCCTGCTCTTAAAATGTGGAATATATGTATCTGACTTTAAGGTTATAAGGCCATTTTATACGCCGATAGAACTAAAATGTATTATTGTGAGTGCCGTGTACATGATCCCCTCCTCCGCTAAGGAAGGAAGGAAGTACAGTGAAAAACCAGTGAAGTTGTCATGTTGTGTAAATCGTAAATAAAAATGGAATACAATGATTTGCAAATACTTTTCAACCTATATTCAATTGAATGGTCTGCAAAGACAAGATACTTAACGTTCGAACTGGAAAACTTTGTTATTTTTTGCAAATATAAGCTCATTTAGAATTTGATGCCTGCAACATGTTTCAAAAAAGCTGGCACAAGTGCCAAAAAAGACTGAGAAAGTTGAGGAATGCTCATCAAACACTTGTTTGGAACATCCCACAGGTGAACAGGCTAATTGGGAACAGGTGGGTGCCATGATTGAGTATACAAGCAGCTTCCATGAAATGTGAAAAGTCATTCACAAACAAGGATGGGGCGAGGATCACCACTTTGTCAACAAATCAATCAATCAATCAATCAATCAATGTTTATTTATATAGCCCTAAATCACAAGTGTCTCAAAGGAAATGTGTGAGCAGACTGTTTAAGAACATTTCTCAACGAGCTATTGCAAGGAATTTAGGGATTTCACCATCTACGGTCCGTAATATCCTCAAAAGGTTCAGAGAATCTAGAGAAATCACTGCACGTAAGCGAGGATATTACGGACCTTCGATCCCTCAGGCGGTACTGCATCAAAAAGCGACATCAGTGTGTAAAGGATATCACCACATGGGCTCAGGAACACTTCAGAAAACCCCTGTCAGTAACTACAGTTCGTCGCTACATCTGTAAGTGCAAGTGAAAACCCTACTATGCAAATTGAAAGCTATTTATCAACAACACCCAGAAATGCTGCCGGCTTCGCTGGGCCCGAGCTCATCTAAGATGGACTGATGCAAAGTGGAAAAGTGTTATGTGGTCTGACGAGTCCACATTTCAAAAATTTTTGGAAACTGTGGACGTCGTGTCAAAGAGGAAAAGAACCATCCAGATTGCTATAGGCGCAAAGTTGAAAAGCCAGCATCTGTGATGGTATGGGGGTGTATTAGTGCCCAAGGCATGGATAACTTACACATCTGTGAAGGCACCATTAAAGGCCTACTGAAATGAAATTGTTTTATTTAAACGGGAATAGCAGATCCATTTTATGTGTCATACTTGATCATTTCGCGATATTGCCATATTTTTGCTGACAGGATTTAGTAGAGAAACTCGACGATAAAGTTCGCAACTTTTGCTCGCTGATAAAAAAAGCCTTGCCTGTACCGGAAGTAGCGTGACGTCACAGGAGCTAGTATTCCTCACAATTCCCCATTGTTTACAATGGAGCGAGAGAGATTCGGACCGAGAAAGTGACGATTACCCCATTAATTTGAGCGAGGATGAAAGATTCGTAGATGAGGAACGTTACAGTGAAGGACTTGAGAGGCAGTGATGGACGTATCTTTTTTCGCTCTGACCGTAACTTAGGTACAAGCTGGCTCATTGGATTCCACACTCTCTCCTTTTTCTATTGTAGATCACAGATTTGTATTTTAAACCACCTCGGATACTGTATCCTCTTGAAAATGAGAGTCGAGAACGCGAAATGGACATTCACAGTGACTGAACATGTAAATACACGATTAATAATATTCAGCTTTGCGAAGCTAAAAAAATAGAAGCTAACCTAGCAACGTAGCCAACGTGATAGCATAGCAGTCTCAAATGCAGATAGAAACTAAATTTAAAAAAACCCTGACTGGATGGATAGACAGAAGATCAAAAATACTATTAAACCATGAACATGTAAATACACGATTAATAATATTCAGCTTTGCGAAGTTAAAAAAAAATAGAAGCTAACCTAGCAACGTAGCCAACGTGATAGCATCAGTCTCAAATGCAGATAGAAACTAAATTTAAAAAAACCCTGACTGGATGGATAGACAGAAGATCAAAAATACTATTAAACCATGAACATGTAAATACACGATTAATAGCTAAAAAACAGAAGCTAACTTAGATGCGGCGGCGGGCTTACTCACTGTAGTGCGTCTGCTATCCTGCTCAAAACACAACACAACCTCCTTGTGTTGGTGTTGCTGTAGTCCGCCGCTCCACCGATCGCACCTACAACTTTCGTATTTGCAGTCTCCATTTTCCATTAAACAAATTGCAAAAGATTCACCAACACAGATGTCCAGAATACTGTGGAATTTTGTCGAAGAAAACAGAGGTATTTGAATTGGGTCCAAACACTTCCCTTGACCTCGTGACGTCACGCGCATACGTCATCATACCGCGACGTTTTCAAGCGGAAGTTTCCTGGGAAGTTTAAAATTGCACTTTATAAGTTAACCCGGCCGTATTGGCATGTGTTGCAATGTTAAGATTTCATCATCAATATATAAACTATCAGACTGCGTGGTCGGTAGTAGTGGGTTTCAGTAGGCCTTTAATGCTGAAAGGTACATACAGGTTTTGGAACAACATATGTTGCCATCCAAGCAACGTTATCATGGACGCCCCTGCTTATTTCAGCAAGCTACGTGTTACAACAGCGTGGCTTTATAGTAAAAGAGTGTGTGTACTAGACTGGCCTGCCTGTAGTCCAGACCTGTCTCCCATTGAAAATGTGTTGCGCAATATGAAGCCTAAAATACCACAACGGAGACCCCGGACTGTTGAACAACTTAAGCTGTACATCAAGCAAGAATGGGAAAGAATTCCATCTGAAAAGCTTAAAAAATTGGTCTCCTCAGTTCCCAAAAGTTTACGGAGTGTTGTTAAAAGGAAAGGCCACGTAAACACAAGTTAATGATTATTTGCCAAAAAAAATTACGTTTCTCAGTTCGAACAATAAATATCTTGACTTTGCAGTCTATTCAATTAAATATAAGTTGAAAAGGATTTGCAAATCATTGTATTCTGTTTTCATTTACGAATTACACAACGTGCCAACTTCACTGGTTTTGGGTTTTGTACATGACAAGATCAATTAGTATGAAAATACATATCCGGACACCGCTGTAATTATTTTTGGGTGATTTTAACCACTGTAATCTACGGTAATACAAGTATTTATTTTCCAATAACACTAGTTACATTTTTTTCTAAAACGTTATGAAATTTATTTCAACTCACTGAATTGTTTAGGATCGTGTCGTTCTAAAAATCTAAATACGGTCCCTTAATCGTATCGGCAGCCACAAATTCTGAATCGAATCGTTGTTAAAACAAGTCGTTACACCTACGGATGTCCGATATTATCGGACTGCCGATATTATCGGCCGATATATACTTTAAAATGTAATATCGGAAATTATCGGTATCGGTCGCAAAAAGTAAAATTTATGACTTTTTAAAACGCAGCTGTGTACACGGTCGTAGCGAGAGGTACAGAGCTGCAATAAACCTTAAAGGCACTGCCTTTGCATGCCGGCCCAGTCACATAATTTTCACATTCACAAGTTAATGCAAGGCATACTTGGTCAACAGCCATACAGGTCACACTGAGAGTGGCCGTATAAACAACTTTAACACTGTTACAAATATGCGCCACACTGTGAACCCACACCAAACAAGAATGACAAACACATTTCGGGAGAACATCCGCACCGTAACACAACATAAACACAACAGAACAAATACCCAGAACCCCTTGCAGCACTAACTCTTCCGGGACGCTACAATATACACCCCCCGCTACCCCCTACCCCACCACCTCAACATCGCCCCCCCCCCCCTAATCCCGCACACCGCAACCTCCTCATGCTCTCTCAGGGAGAGCATGTCCCAAATTCCAAGCTGCTGTTTTGAGGCATGTTAAAAAAAATAATGCACTTTGTGACTTCAATAATAAATATGGCAGTGCCATGTTGGCATTTTTTTCCATAACTTGAGTTGATTTATTTTGGAAATCCTTGTTACATTGTTTGATGCATCCGGCGGGGCATCACAGCAAAATTAGGCATAATAATGTGTTAATTCCACGACTGTATATATATCGGTATCGGTTGATATCGGAATCTGTAATTAAGAGTTGGAAAATATCGGATATCGGTAAAAAAGCCATTATCGGACATCTCTAGTTACACCTATAATAAATATGTTTATGTCCACAGGACCCCAACCAGGTCTTCACGCTGTCCGAATAAACCGCTTCAACTAGCTTGTTGGGTCATCCAATATGATACATGCTATTTAGCTAAACCTCCTCCCCGTAGGCTATCCCTCATATGACACCTGTTGTTTACCTCCCCGTCATCCAAAATGGCAGTTGTTCCCCGGGGAATGGTATGGAAGAGTAACATCTTCCACTCTGCAACCAACAGCTGTGAAGTGGAGAGCAGCCGGCTGGCGTTTTTCATTCGAAAAGAAAAACAAGGTAAACAGAGTATCAGCAGGCCAAATAGGAATATATATAAACAGAGATGGTGGCAAAACTGGAACATGACACCGCTAGCTTAGCATCTGCCTGTTAGCATGTAGCTTGTAGCTTCAATATTCCTGCATCAAATGTTTGGAATATTCTGAAAACGTCCACAAGCTGTTGAACTTTGCTGGTCTTTTACTGTTCAAACACAAGTTGCTAGGTCACAAGATTAGCTTGGCTTTTCAATGTTGAGTAAACTGTTTATGACTGGAACAAAAACAGTTCTGATAAAGTATTAGAGCAAAGAGTTCATCATGTCGTTTAGCTTTGAACGTAAATAGCAAGCCGTGGCGTTTATGGGCGACCGCGGAGTGCGCCACCGCGACGACTCTGCTGGTTCTCCATTACGACGTATCTACTGTACAATTAGCCGCCGCTGCAGAGACAATAAAGACATGAAACGCTGAGCTGTTTCCAACACGCCATTTTTCCCTGACATCAGTAATCAACAACTTGTTTTTATTTATACATTTAATTCCTATTAGCCGCCACTGCAGACAATAACATTGACACATTTTCTCCCTTGCTTGTTTTAATCAATGTCGAGAGCACAGGTGTCAAATTCAAGGCTCGGGGCCAGATCTGGCCCGCCACATCATTGTATGTGTGCAAAAGCCTGGACATATGTCTCAACAAAATACTTCATCTTTTTATATCTCCTTTTTGACAGAAAAAAATATCTACTGCATACTTTAATATTATCTAATAATACAACAAATATTATATTAAAATACATTCTAAACATTTTTTGTTCAAATAAAAATTTATATTTAAATACCTGTTTGACTTGACACATTATCCATCAAATTGTTGTGAAATTGTTGTTGTTGTAAAAAATGCCAGATGATTTTACGTTAAAAAAAACTGTCAGCTTAATCCCCAGAATTTTAGTCTAAAAAAAACAATGATGCTGTTTTTATTATCAATACACTGTAAAAAATCAACAACCATGGATTTTAGGGTAAAAAAAATGGCAGCTCAGTTGCCAGAATTTCACCGTTAAAAAAAAAACAGTGGTACCCTTTCTCCATTTACAGTAATATGCTGTAAAACAAAACAACACAAATTTTACTGTGAAATTCTGGCGAGTGAGTTGTCGTTTTTTCACCGCAAAATCTGAATCTTTTTTTTTTTTTTTACAGTGTACGTTAAAAATATATACAATAATCAAATGCATAGGCCAATGATTCTCAAACTCTGCTATGTGTACCACTAGTGGTACGCCAAAGAATCTCTTGATCAAAGTACACTGTTGTATTTTCCTATAGTCAAACACAGTGTTACTGTTCAAACCGTGTTTAATGTTACAGTGGCCAAAATTAAATACTTGTTGAATAAAACCTCTCTATTTGTTTTTAATGAATACTTAGGCCTACTATGCTACTGTATTGTAATGTCGATCATTATGATGGTAGTTGGAGAGCAACGTTTTTTTCTGACGTGGTACTTGGTGAAAAAAAGTTTGAGAACCACAGACATAGACAATTGTGTAAAAATATGATAATATGATACATTTATATTCATATATATATTCACATTTTACAGGACTGTGATGCGGCCCTCAATAGAAACGAGTTTTACACAACCGGTCTAGACTGTTTTTTTTATACAATCATAGTTGCCCGCGGCTAATACGGATTGTATTGTCAACGCCTTTGTTTTCCCAAGTTTCTGTCATTGCTCGTGTTGCTGCCAGTAAAAGCTACAAGCAAAGAACTGCCTTACGGATTATTCTCTTTTAAATGAGTAAAACAAACAGGAGAAATATCAGGTGATGTCGCGGCGTCTATCAAATCAACACATTCCTCACGCAACTCCAAATCAAACTTGGTGTCCTGGAACGTGTAACCCAACGCCGCTCGCGCTAAGACTGAAAATATGCGAATTTCATTATGCCCAATTATGACAGATATAGATTCCTGCGCGCTCAGAGCTGCAATTATTACAATTACACGTTGGACGTAAACCAAGCATGGCTGTGATCGGCGGCTAGCGTGGATATATATCTGCACGACAACACGACTCATGACACGGGCCCAGCTGCAAACCATCTTGGCAGTTCTGACGTTGGAGTAAATAACAGAGTGCAAATGTGTGTGTGACACCATCCCGTTCCACTTAAGGAAAGTAGCGCCAGTGGGACGGTCCTGTCAAATACATTGTGCTTCTTAACTGCTGGGACAAAAGACGAGTTGTGCACCAGGCTGGACAATAGAATTCAGCAAAAGGTCTTCTTAAAATCTACAAAAACTTAAAGGGGAACTGCACTTTTTTGGAATTTTGCCTATCGTTTACAGTCATTATGAAAGACAAGACGACAGATTTTTTTTAATGCATTCTAACTCATAAATAAACGTAAATAAAAGTTTGCTTACAGCGGAGCCAATGAGAGGTCCTCTATTCTGCCCATAAAATCCAATAAATAACCATGAAAAAGCGCCAACAATACATTTCATGACTTGAATATTACCCAAGTATTAGTGATATTGTTATTATAAGCGCTAACACAGACAGGCTATTTATAGCGTGTGTGCCTAAGTTTACATCATCGAGTGATAAGGTGCTTCCTCGCTTCCTTTGCTCGTAAAAGTTTATTGTAGACCATTAATCATGCCTCTCACCTTGATAGTAGAAGGATAGGGACGTATTCCGTCAAGTTGGTACACTTTGACAGCCAATTGAGACCAGGAAATGGCTGGAAAGACACAAAAACACGCTTGGTTCCACCCCTCTTTTCTTCGTGAAGATTATGAGTCATTTTTCATCTGAAACGGGGATTCAACAAAATTCTATCAGTCAGCATCCTAATGACAGCAGACCTTGTACAGTAAATGATGTTTTATTTAGTTTGTTGGTTCTCATGAAGTGTGCAGTGAGTAATAATCAGTGATGTTGTTGAAGGAAAAAGCGAACGTTGTGACCTGTTTTTGAAATTAGTGCGCCGCATATGCTTTAAATGATCAAAATACGTAAATAATAAATGTTATTATAAATGTGCCCGTTACTAAATTACATATATACTTATCTTTTATATACGTTATATGTATATCAAACAAACCTTTAACAAAGTGATCACAGCAAACTCATGCATTCTTCGAATCAGCTCTCAAAGACTAGAGTGTGTTCTGCATGCTTTTCTTGTGATTGTTTCGTGAACTGTCCTGCCCTTTTTGATTACCTCTCGGGAAATTCTGGAGAAACGTTCATCCTTTTCACGATTTGTACAGCCAAAAACAACGCAAGCAATATAATGTGTATATATACATACATACATATATATATTTTTATATATATATATATATATATATATATATATATATATATATATATATATATATATATATATATATATATATATATATATATATATATATATTATATATATATATATACATACATACAGTACAGGCCAATAGTTTGGACACACCTCATCATTCAATGTGTTTTCTTTATTTTCATGACTATTTACATTGTAGATTGTCACTGAAGGCATCAAAACTATGAATGAACACATGTGGAGTTATGTACTTAACAAAAGGTGAAATAACTGAAAACCTGTTTTATAGTCTAGTTTCTTCAAAATAGCCACCCTTTGCTCTGATTACTGCTTTGCACACTCTTGGCACTCTCTCGATGAGCTTCAAGCACACCTGTGAAGTGAAAACCATTTCAGGTGACTACCTCTTGAAGCTCATCGAGAGAATGCCAAGAGTGTTTTTAGCTTTAGCGGTGCTATACTATCAATGGTTTCGCGCAGGGCGTCGTTAAAGTTGTTAGTGAGGTTATCAATAGAGCCCACACAATTTGGGAATGATGCCATTACCGAAGGCAGTAGGCCAGCAAGAGTCATCGTTGTAGTAGCATTAATGTTGCGGCTGCTATAGCAGTTATTATTATTATTAGCTTGTTGACAATGAGTCAGAACTTTGAATTTTATAAGGTAATGATCGGACATTACTTTAGTATACGGTAGTATCATAACTTTGGAGGTGGCAACACCCCTGACAAGCACTAGATCTATAGTATTACCGTTGCGATGCGTGGGTTCATTTATTATTTGTGTAAGACCACAGCTATCAATTATAGTCTGGAGCGCCACGCACGGATGGGGTATTCATATGGATATTAAAGTCCCCCATTATGATTATATTGTCGGCGTGTGTCACTAGATCAGCAACAAACTCTGAGAATTCACTGATAAAGTCCGAATAGGGCCCTGGGGGGCGGTAGATAACAGCCAGGTAGAGAGGCAGCGGTGTGACAGACCTCATATTAAGCACCTCAAACGATTTATATTTATTATTTAGGTTAGGAGTAAGGTTAAAGTTTTCATTGTATATTAGTGCGACCCCTTCACCCCTTTTTTTAAGGGGACGGGCAATATGCGCATTCATATAGTTAGGAGGAGATGCCTCATTCAGCGCAAAAAAAATCGTCTGGTTTGAGCCAGGTTTCGCTGAGGCCAATGACGTTAAGAATGTTGTCTCTAATGACCTCATTAACTAATAACGTTTTGGGAGACAATTATCTTATGTTTAAAAAGCCAATATTATAGGTAGTGGGCTGTTTTGAGGAGTTTTTGTTGAAATTATCCATAGTAGCAATATCAATAATGTTGCGTTTAGTATGCGTAGTGCGCTTTAAATAATTTCGACCATATCTAGGAATTGATATGACGGGAATTTTCAGATTGTTTGCTTGGTGCTGCGATACACTGAACGCATCATAATTTGCCACATCAGTAGAATGCATGTGCACCTCTGACACAGTCACTACAGAAAAAACATTATGTGAGTTGTGTATTATTCTAAGAGAATTGCTATGTGTGCAGGGATTATTCAGCCTGGCGCTGGCTAGTTCTAGCTTAACTGACTCCTCACCCGGACTAGCAGGCTCTGTAATTGCCTGTGACCGGGCTTGCTCAAGTGTGACTCAAACAGAAATCTATGTTGCTAGCCAGGATGATGGCGCCTTCCTGGTTAGGGTGAAGGCCGTCTCTCATCAGCAAGCCTAGTTTGCCCCAGAAAGAGGGCCAATTATCAATAAACGTTAGTCCCTGTTGTCTACAGAAGCTAAACAGCCACTTGTTAAGCGAGACTAATCTGCTATATCTCTCATCATTGCCTCTCGCAGGCAGGGGGCCAGAGACAATTACTCGATGTCTGGACATCTTTCTAGCGAGATCACAAGTCCTGGCTGGTATGTATTTGTAATCTCTGACTGTCTCATCCTAGTGTCATTGAAGCCAAAGTGTACAACTATGTTCGCATAACTAGTGGTGCGATTAGCCTGTCGTACGTGTTTACTAGGCCTGTTGCGAGTTAGCTCCCTAAGATTAGCTTCAATGTCAGGTGCTCTGGCCCCGGGAAAACACTTAATTGTGGCTGGTTTGCTAAGCTTTATGTTTCGGGTGATGGAGTCCCCTATGACTAAGGTGTGGAGCCCGGTAGACTGGGGTGTAGGACTAGCTAAAGGGCTAAATCTATTATGCGTCTCAACCGGTTCACCGTTGCTTATAGGCCGCTTAGGACTGCTATAAGCTGGGCTAGTTAGCTCGCTACAGCTAACGCTAGCAGATGTGTCCGCAACATCTAAAGTTACGAGATTCCATTGTATATAAAACCCTTTAACCTAAAGAACAAGAAAAAAAAAAAAATGTGTGCTCATTTTTTAAATTCAAAATGAGAATGTAACTGCGATAGGCTCCAGCCACCCCAGCGACCCCGAAAGGGACAAGCGGTAGAAAATGGATGGAGAATGCCAGAAATAATGGCTACAATGAGCACGTTTGTAGTGCACAGCTTTTGGAAGTGTGCACTACATCATCAACATTGAAAATGCGCTTTTAACATGTATGCATTAATAACAAATAATACAAAACTCCACACAGATCCACTCACATACCACCGCTCTCATGTGTGCGCTATTGCAGCGACCGTGCGGAAACTATGCCCGCCTATTTCCGGGCACTCTACGTATTCTGGATTTAATAAATATTTCTAAGTTACACTCATTAAACGATGAATCGCATATAAACAGAATATAAATCGAAGCTATTTTCTAATTGAATGAATAGATTAATTGTTGTTGCTCTACATATTACTATTTAACTTTATTAGTTTAAGCAAAGCATCCTGCCAGACATTTAGCTGTATGCTTTGAAAGGGGGAAAAAGGGGCGCCCTCTGGTGGGCAAATGTAAGAATGTGTAAGCAGCAGTCCAAATTAACGTTAAGGATTATTTATTAGTTTATGTCAAGACCATACTTGCCAACCTTGAGACCTCCGAATTCTGGAGATGTGGGGGGTGGGGGGGTTTGGTGGTAGCGGGGTTGTATATTGTAGCGTCCCGGAAGAGTTAGTGCTGCAAGGGGTTCTGGGTATTTGTTCTGTTGTGTTTATGTTGTGTTACGGTGCGGATGTTCTCCCGAAATGTGTTTGTCATTCTTGTTTGGTGTGGGTTCACAGTGTGGTGCATATTTGTAACAGTGTTAAAGTTGTTTATACGGCTACCCTCAGTGTGACCTGTATGGCTATTGATCAAGTATGCCTTGCATTCACTTATGTGTGTATAAAAGCTGCATATATTATGTGACTGGGCCGGCACGCTGTTTGTATGGAGGAAAAGCGGACATGACGACAGGATGTAGAGGACGCTGAAGGCAGTGTCTTTAAGGCACGCCCCCAATATTGTCGTCCGGGTGGAAATGGGGAGAAATTCGGGAGAATGGTTGCCCCGGGAGATTTTCGGGAGGGGCACTGAAATTCGGGAGTCTCCCGGGAAAATCGGAAGGATTGGCATGTATGGTAAAGACAAATGTGCTATCAAAAATGTTGTTTTCAGTGGGACATTTTTTTTTTGTCATACGAGGAACAAATGTGTAAACTTTTTTTTTTCACCCCGCAAAATTAAGGAACTGAGATGACAATTCTGGGGTGCTTTAAAAGCAAATTCATCAAAGTGAATGGTGCACTTAGGATGTGTGCAGAGTTATTAAAAACTGCCACCTTGCATGACTTGAAATAAACCTAAATCAGTTAGATTGTGCGCGTGAGGGCCAGCGGAGGGTGATGTGTCTTTTTGATTGATTGATCGAAACTTTTATTAGTAGATTGCACAGTGCAGTACATATTCCGTACAATTGACCACTAAATGTTAACACCAGAATACATATTTCAACTTGTTTAAGTCGGGGTCCACTTAAATTGATTCATGATACAGATATATACTATCATCATAATAGTCATCACACAAGGTAAATATCAGAGTATATACATTGAATTATTTACATTATTTACAATCCGGGGTGTGGAGGGGGGGGGGGGGGGAGGGGCGGTGTTAGGTTTGGTTGATATCAACACTTCAGTCATCAACAATTGCATCATCAGAGAAATGGACATTGGAACAGTGTAGGACTGACTTGGTAGGATATGTACAGCAAGTAGTGGACATAGAGATAGAGATCAGAGGGCATAAGAATAAGAATAGGTATCTACATTTGATTATTTACATTTGATTATTTACAATCCAGGGAGGTAGCATGTGAAAGAAAGTTTGTTAGTTTACGGTTGAAGTTGCCTGGAGGTGTTCTTTTAGTGCGGTTTTGAAGGAGGATAGAGATGCCCTTTCTTTTACACCTGTTGGGAGTGCATTCCATATTGATGTGGCATAGAAGGAGAATGAGTTAAGACCTTTGTTAGATCGGAATCTGGGTTTAACGTGGTTAGTGGAGCTCCCCCTGGTGTTGTGATTATAGCGGTCATTTACGTTAAGGAAGTAGTTTTACATGTACTTCGGTATCGACACAATGATTTCCACTGATAAAGTCTTCATCCAAAAAAAAGAGCTTCTTTTCTCTGCAAAGACTTCCTCGTACTAAAGCGTCCCTGCTAGCTCAGCGTGCAGCGGTTATAATGACTAAAAGTCGTGCAAAAGAAGCTCCCCGGCAAGCGTGTTTGCACATTTCAACGTCAGCCACAATCATTACATGCGATTCCAGAAAAAGATCAGACGGAGCTGCAGGATGGCAGGAAAAAGTCTCCTCACGAGAGCCCAAAAGAAGAAAAAAAACAAAAAGAGTGAGATGCTTGTTTTGAATGTTGAGCTTCCATCCTGACAAAGTAACAATCTTTGCTATTACATTAGATGTTTACTGTTAGGCACAGACACTAACTTGATGTAAATAGATAGCACATCAGTAAGGCGACTTTAGGAAGTGGATAACATAAACATGAATATACTTAAGATTAGTGCATGCACAGCTTGTATATCAGTATATATTTACTATATCTACTGTACTACTGAACACACACAGCTGTTATTCTCTACATAGCGAGGTGGTGGTAGCTCCATGCTCTAAGGCTGCATGAGTGCTGCCCTGAGGAAGCATGAATGGTTCACTCACACTGTCACACGGTGCTTCTCTTTGGAAACCGGGCGGCATGGCAGTTTTAAACAATAATAACCGTCATGGTCACAAATCCACACCGTTATACAAGCTGTACACGGACTACTCTAATGAATATTGATTTTTCATGTCTAAAGTACAGACCCTTTTGATGACCGTATTTTCCGGACGATAGAGCCATACCCACTAAATTTTAGAAGAAAAAAAATATTTTTACGTTGTGAAATGAGTTATTTACACAGAAAGTGTGGAGGTTGCCCTCCAGGGGGTTCTTTGGTCCACCAAACACCGACATGAGAGCCCGGTTCAGGTTCACAATACAGTTTTATTTTTCCAATGAAGTCTCTGTGTTGCTTTTCAGCAATTGTCTTTTTGTGGCTGTCCGTCTTGCTCTCGCTCTCCCCCAGCTCCAACACCGTCTCTCCGCCCGGTTGCTGCTTATACAGAGCGACAGGTGATTAGATGACAAAGCCCACCTGGGCCATCTACGCACCTGTCGCTGACTTGGAGGCCGGTCCTGGCACACCCCGTTCCGCTGCAGGCCCGCAGGCCACGCCCCCTCCACAGAAAGATAATGTAAATGTTTATTTACAGCGGTGCCTGTAACACGGCAGTAAAACGGCTGATCAAACAAAACAGAAGTCATCGTCATTGGCCCACTAGCTGCGGACGCTAGCTCTCCAGTCAGCTAAACAGACTCAATAAGTCCACGGTGACGTTTTGGTGAATTTACAAAACTGGAACAATACAAAAAGAATGCCATTGTAAGTTAATAATACTAACACAGACACTCGGAAACGTATTAACTTGTTCGTTAATGCTTACGGCGCTAGCTTGATCACATTAGCACGTACAGATATGCATGAAAACACAACTATTAAATGATAAATGGGTTGTACTTGTATAGCGCTTTTCTACCTTCAAGGTACTCAAAGCACTTTGACAGTATTTCCACATTTACCCATTCACACACACATTCACACACTGATGGCGGGAGCTGCCATGCAAGGCGCTAACCAGCAGCCATCAGAGGCAAAGGGTGAAGTGTCTTGCCCAAGGACACAACAGACGTGACTAGGAAGGTAGAAGGTAGGAATTGAACCCCAGTAACCAGCAACACTCCGATTGCTGGCCCAGCCACTCTACCAACTTCGCCACGCCGTCCCCATTTGTACAGTGAATGTTAAATATTAAACATATACAGTAGTTGAATTGTTTTAGTTATATTGTAAACCTTACAAACAATGCTTGGAGTGATGAATGAAGAAAACCATAGGAGTAGAAACGCTATGGACGACTAGTAGACAGAACGGCACTTGTACTTCCGATTCAGTGCACTAAACAGAAGGAAATACTGTAGACCAGGGGTGTCAAACTCATTTTAGCTCAGGGGCCACATGGAGAAAAATCTATTCCCACGTAGGCCGGACTGGTAAAATCATGGCGTAATAACTTAAAAATTAAGACAACTTCAGATTGTTTTCTTTGTTTTACTTTGGCCAGAAATAGAAAAATCACATTCTGAAAATGCACAAATCACAAATAATCCTCTAGACAAAACACTTCAAATTCTGTATCGACAAAGCTATTAAACACTGTTCACAGCCTATCTGGAATTGAACAAAATAAATAATAAATAGATAAAAACTTCAAAGTGTCAAATACCTCATGTGTCATGTCCACGTATTAATTCTGTGCTAACTCAACAAACTATAAAAACGGAGGTAGAAACTATTAAAGAGGGTTGAGTTACACTCTGCGTTCACTTTTCTCATTTTTGACAGAAACATTTTGGGGCAACGAGTGTGCCAAAGAACAATGTGTTCGAAGCAGAAGACATAACAGCAGGTTTTTACGTTTCATTTGGGCTGAGGGGGCGGAGCCACAGCCATGCGTTACCATAGCTATATGCGCTTTACTGTGTACCTCTTGCATGCCTGACAGAATTCTTATGGCGACATCCAGTGGACACATTCAGATCAGCAGTTTTTTCATGAAAACAATATCAGGTCATTTAAAATACCGATTAATTTGTTCTTTTTGTTGTTTGTAATGTTAAAAGGGATACAATATTATGCAGAGGTGTACTTATGACATTCTGATAGACAAATTATACTATTTATAGTCGCGGCAGAGAGTGGGGGGAGGGCATAACAGAAATTCATTAAGAAGCACTGAATTGGTCCCTGGTTCCATGGTTCCATGGGCGCCACACCTGCTGTTTGTGGGTTGGGCTCTCTGGGTGGCTGGGGCCGTACTCTGGCTCCCACACACACTGGGAGTCAAATATATTGTACACATATACTCACATACATACATACATAGGTACCTACGCTCCCACATACATACACGCTTCCACATACATACACAAATACAGTACATACCTACATACTCAAAGTTCGTACATCCACACGCACATTCACTGTACAAACATACACATAAACATACTGTACATATACATTCACTGTACAAACATACACATACACATACTGTACATATACATTCACTGTACAAACATACACATACACATACTGTACATATACATTCACTGTACAAACACATATACACATTCTGTACATATACAAGAACATATACATACATACACTCATGCACATGTTGTTGTGTTTGCTGTTGTTGTTTTTGTCTCTCTGTCTAATCCCCCTCTTGTCCCCACAATTTCCCCCTCTGTCTTCCTTTTTTTCTCTTTCTATCCCCTCCTGCTCCGGCTCGGCTGCACCAAATGATAATATAAATACATTTAATAAAGTCAAAATACAAATAAGGCAACAAGAGGAGTATCCTACACTTCTCTTTTGTAAAGTAAATCTGAACAGCCGATATGGGCATCTACATAAACTATATGATTTGCCTGAGAAGCTGGACAGGACAAAAAAAAAATAATAATAAATAAATAAAAAGAAGCACTGAATTAAGGACACTTATAACATATGTCTAGCTTGTGTGCTATTGGGCTTAGCTGTTGTGTAACTGCTGGCTCTTAGTAGCCTATAGCCAGAGGTGGGTAGTAACGCGTTACATTTACTCCGTTACATCTACTTTAGTAACTTTTGGGATAAATTGTACTTCTAAGAGTAGTTTTAATGCAACATACTTTTACTTTTACTTGAGTATATTTATAGAGAAGAAACGTTACTTTTACTCCGCTCCATTTATCTACATTCAGCTAGCTACTCGCTACTGATTTTTATTGATCTGTTAATGCATGCTTTGTTTGTTTTGGTTTGTCAGACAGACCTTCAAAGTAGGATCTATCGCATGCCTGCGTTTCACCAATCAAATGCAGTCACTGGTGACGTTTGACTCGGTTTCACCAATCAAACAGAGCCAGGCGGTCACATGATTAACGACACATAAAGTTTCAGCGGCAAACAACAAGCTTAAGCTTGCATGAACTCAACGTCAAATTTGAAGAAGCACATTGCGGTAAGTAACGTTAGTAGATATTTTGGCTGTCACCGTAGGCTGATGTTAGCTTCACTGCTATGAATCACTGTCAAATGTACATCGTGTGGGGACATTTATTAACGCACTGCAGCCTCATAGAGAGACAGACAAAGACACTCACACACACACACACCTATGCATAGAAACACCAATCAGAAGTGCACAGTGTGTTCCCAGGTGCAGCCCACACCTATCAGTTTATGGTTTGCGTAAAGGCTAACTTGTTATTTTCCTTTGTAATCTCTGCTTACTGAGCCTATGGTGCTGTTAAGTTATTGTGGCTCAATTTGCCTTCATTTTTTTATGTTAATGTATTATTATTTAATATATATTATTGTTTTAGTTGCTTAAGAGATATTCCTGGCTCTGAATTTGCTCATTTCTATTTTTATGTTTTTGTGCACTATTTGTTGCCGTCATCATTAAACGAACAGGTTATTCATCAGTTACTCAGTACCTGAGTAGTTTTTTCACAACATACTTTTTACTTTTACTCAAGTAAATATTTGGGTGACTACTCCTTACTTTTACTTGAGTAATACATCTCTAAAGTAACAGTACTCTTACTTGAGTACAATTTCTGGCGAGTCTACCCACCTCTGCTTATAACATACGTCTAGCTTGTGTGCTATTGGGCTTAGCTGTTGTGTAACTGCTAGCTCTTAGTAGCCTATAGCCTACCATGTTTATATTTTGTAAAGTACTTGGCTAAAATACAAAACAAAAACAACCTTGTGTGCTTATTGGAGGACATTTAGATGTTTACTGGATGTCCAGCTTTGCTCTGCAGGACTTCTTGGATTAGACATTTAATAAAATCAGCCGATATAATCTGATACTTTTGCTGATATCAATATCAAATCGGGACACACCTAAGAAAAATGGTAGCTGAAATGGGAGATGCTGTACACCCTCTGCGACAGTTGTAGTAATAAGAACTTGTCGAACATGATTTGGCTAGTAAGAATGCTAAAACTTTCGGCGGAGTTTATACTGAATGTTGTGATAGGATGTTTACATTCCCTCTGCTCAACACTCAACAGCACAGGGCAACAGTGGCAACAAATGTAGCTTACCACCATCCATGTGAACGTGGGGTAAAAGAATGATGGCTTCTCACTTCTCTGTGAAGCGCTTTGAGTCTCTAGAAAAACGCTACATAAATCTACTCCATGATTATTATGAATATGGTACCATGCAGGTTCACTCCAGGTGACATTACATAACAGTCATTTCATCCTATGAATATTGAAACATATTAGTTTTAAATCTTTGTCCAAACATCAGCTTTCGCGTTGTCTACTCGTGCGCTCCCGAAGACGCTGACTGCTGATATTTCTTGTTTGTTTAAACTTTAAACCCGCAGTCAAACAACGGTAATTTGGGTTTGTGGGATGTTGGCGGTCGCGGGATGGCGGTGCCGTGTGAGGAACAGCTGGTCCCAGTGGAAAAACCTGTTTGAAAACACACATAAGCAAACGGCGGGATCCGTCTCTCTTTGGCTAATTCTTATTTTCTGGCGTGTAAATCGTCAGCTCAAATGACCTAGAGAGACGACTAGTATTTGTTTTTTGTTATTTTGTATATTTCGCTCCGACAAAAAAGGCGTGTTTTAGTGAACGCAGATCCCCGTTCCCAGCCTGTTCCCACTGGCGTCTCAAAATAGCCACCCACTCAAGGCTTTTCAATTATCCGGCCTCGCTGTAAGAAGGGGCCCAATCATAAAACCAGACTGTTTACCTCCTCTCTGCATTTTGCAGCGCCTTGATTGAAGGCGCTTTTGGTGGGGAATACAATGCACAAGGTCGTGTGGCAGCTTGAAAATAATGTACAAAAAGCTCTCATTGTGAACCACGAGTGACCCCGAGAGCGGTAAGACGGAAAGTCGGTTCACTGAAGAGGCAACGTTAGGTCAAGGCAGGAATGAAACCTAGTTAGCTTAGCATCTGTGTGATAGCTTTAGCTAACACAGCGTCAAACTACATCGGATCACTTATACGATTTGAAATGAGGCCGATATTTTCTTCTGCTTTTTCCCTGGCCTTCTGGCGTCACTCCTACCAAAAGAAAGGGAGAGAATAAACACCGGATGTTATGCACAAAACCCAAAACCAGTGATGTTGGCAAGTTGTGTAAATCAAATAAAAACAGAATACATCCATCCATCCATTTTCTACCGCTTGTCCCTTTTGGGGTCGCGGGGGCTGCTGGAGCCTTTCTCAGCTGCATTCGGGCGGAAGGCGGGGTACACCCTGGACAAGTCGCCGCCTCATCACAGGGCCAACACAGATAGACAGACAACATTCAGAATACAATGATTTGCAAATCCTTTTCAACCTATATTCAATTGAATAGACTGCAAAGACAAGATACTTAACGTTCGAACTCAAAAACATTGTTACATTTTGCAAATATTGGCTCATTTGGAAATTGATGCCTGCAACGTGTTTCAAAAAAGCTGGCACGAGTGGCAAAAAAGACTGAGAAAGTTGAGGAATGCTCATCAAACACTTATTTGGAACAGCCCACGGGTGAACAGGCTAATTGGGAACAGGTGGGTGTAAAAGCAGCTTCCGTGAAATGCTTAGTCATTCACAAACAAGGACAACAATGCATGAGCAAATTGTCCAACAGTTTAAGAACAACATTTCTCAATGAGCTATTGCAAGGATATCATCAAAAGGGTCAGAGAATCTGGAGAAATCCCTGAACGTAAGCAATGATATTACGGACCTTCGATCCCTCAGGCAGTACTGCATCAAAAAGCGACATCAGTGTGTAAATGATATCACCACATGGGCTCAGGAACACTTCAGAAAACCACTGTCAGTAGCTACAGTTTATCGCTACATCTGTAAGTGCAAGTTAAAACTCTACTATGCAAAGCGAAACCATTTATCAACAACACCCAGAAACACCGTCGGCTTCGCCAGGCCCGAGCTCATCTAAGATGGACTGATGCAAAGTGGAAAAGTGCTGTGTGGTCTGACTAGTCGCCATTTCAAATTGTTTTTGAAAACTGTGGACGTCGTGTCCTCCGGAACAAAGAAGAAAAGAACCATGAGGATTGTTCTAGGCGCAAAGTTCAAAAGCCAGCATCTGTGATGGTATGGGGGTGTATTAGTGCCTTCACATCTGTGAAGGCACCATTAATGCTGAAAGGTACATACAGGTTTTGGAGCAACATATGTTGCCATCCAAGCAACGTTATCATGGACGCCCCTGCTTATTTCAGCAAAACAATGCCAAGCCACGTTTTACAGCGTGGCTTCATAGTAAAAGAGTGCGGGTAATAGACTGGCCTGCCTGTAGTCCAGACCTGTCTCCCATTGAAAATGTGTGGCGCATTGTGAAGCCTAAAATACCACAACGGAGACCCCAGGACTGTTGAACAACTTAAGCTGTACATCAAGCAGGAATGGGAAAGAATTCCACCAGAAAAGTTTCAAAAATTGGTCTCCTCAGTTCCCAAACGTTTACTGAGTGTTGTTAAAAGGAAAGGCCATGTAACACAGTGGTAAAAATGCCCCTGTGCCAACTTTTTTACAATGTGTTGCTGCCATTAAATTCTAAGTTAATGATTATTTGCAAAAAATAATTAAGTTTCTCAGTTCGAACATTATCTTTTCTTTGCAGTCTATTCAGATGAATATAATTTGAAAAGGATTTGCAAATCATTGTATTCAGGTTTTTATTACGATTTACACAACGTGCCAACTTCACTGGTTTTGGGTTTTGTATTTAAATGTAGTGATTGTTAACTTTGTACTTTTATCCCCGTTGTTGTCTTACACACTGTAATGGACACTTATTCCATATTTTGTTATGTTACAGCCTTATTACAAAATGGAATAAATTCATTTTTGTCCTCAAAATTCTCCACACAATACTCCATAATGACAATGTGAAAAGTTTTGGGGTTTTTTGGCTAGTTTATTGAAAAAAAAGAACTAAAAATGAGAAGTGTTGGTTTTCATCCAATATGTCTCTCTGTCTCTGACCAGTCTGCCAGTTCCGCTGAAAACCATCCCCACAGCATGATGCTGCCAGCACCATGTTTCACTGTAGGGATGATATTGGCCTGGTGATAAGCGGTGTCTGGTTTTCTCCAAACATGACGCCTGGCATTCACACCAAAGTCTTCAATCGTTGTCTCGTTAGACCAGAAAAAATTTCAGGTGCATTTTGGCAAAATTTTTACCAAGAAATGGCTTCAGTCTGCAACAATCCACTATACAGGCCTGATTGGTGGATTGCTGCAGAGATGGTTGTCCCTCTAGAAAAAAGGTGTCAAACTCAAGGCCCGCGGGCCAGATCTGGCCCCCCACGTCATTTTATATGGCCCGCAATAGCCTGGAAATAATATGTGTCAATAAAATACCTTATATTTTCTTTCTTTACATTCTTATTTTCTTACTAAAGGTAATTTTTTTTCTAGTTTGACAAGGAAAAATATTGTGTCCAATATTGCAAAAAATATTATAATATTTAACTTTTTTGGTCAAATTCCAAATAAATACTTAAATATCTTCTTAACTTATGATTTCGAAGCAAGTTATCCATCAAATTGTAGACTGTAAAAATGACCAATAGATTTTAATGTAAAATTTAGGGAGTTTTTTTTTTTACAGCATATTACTGTAAGTTGAAAAAAAAACAACCAATGTTTGTTTTTTACAGTAAAATGCTGTCGACTGAGCTGTCAGTTTTGGTTAGTTTTTTTTTTACTGTGAAATCCACGGTTGATGATTTTATGGTACCACATTTTATTATGGTAAAAAACTGACAGCTGAGTTGCCAAAATTAAATTGAACAGCGGTACTGTATTTCTATTTACAGTAATATGTTGTAAGAAAAAAATAAAAAATAAAAAAAACACCATATATTTTACAGTAAAAGTCTGGCAACTAAGCTGCCAGTTTGTAAAAAACCGTGGTAAACTCCACAGATTTTTTTTTTTACTTAAAATGTAAAATATTTAAAGTCATAGGCAAATTCATTAATTATTTACTGTTACAAGCGGCCCTCTAATGGCAGCCATGACTGCGGTGTGGCCCTCAATGAAAACAAGTTTGACACCCCTGCTCTAGAAGGTTCTCTCTCTACAGAGGAATACTGTAGCTCTGACAGAGTGACCATGGGGTTCTTGGTCACATCCCTGACTAGACTAAGATGAATGCAGCAATGTACAGAGACATCCTGGATGAAAACCAATGCTTCTCATCCAACCTGATGGAGCTTAAAGGCCTACTGAAATGAAATTGTTTTATTTAAACGGGGATAGCAGATCTATTCTATGTGTCATACTTGATCATTTCACGATATTGCCATATTTTTGCTGAAAGGATTTAGCATAGAACAACGACGATAAAGATCGCAACTTTTGGTATCTGATCAAAAAAAGGCTTGCCCCTACCGGAAGTAGCGTGACGTAGTCAATTGAACATATACGCAAAGTTCCCTATTGTTTACAATGATGGCCGCATGAAGTGAGAGAGATTCGGACCGAGAAAGCGACAATTTCCCCATTAATTTGAGCGAGGATGAAAGATTTGTGGATGAGTAAAGTGCAAGTGAAGGACTAGTGGGGAGTTGAAGCTATTCAGATAGGGAAGATGCTGTGAGAGCCGGGGGTGACCTGATATTCAGCTGGGAATGACTACAACAGTAAATAAACACAAGACATATATATACTCTATTAGCCACAACACAACCAGGCTTATATATAATATGCCACAAATTAATCCTGCATAAAAACACCTCAGTGTTTGTTATGCTAGCTCCTAGCTCCTATGCTAACTCCTAGCTCCTAGCTCCATATAAGCCGCCAATCCAATTCAAACACCTGCACAACACACAATCACTCAGCCCAAAAGACCGTTCACCTAACCCAAGGTTCATAAAGCTTATATATTTAAACAAAGTAACGTACGTGACGCGCACGTACTGGCAAATGATCAAATGTTTGGAAGCGCAGCTGCTACTCACGGTACCTGATATTCAGCTGGGAATGACTAAAACAGTAAATAAACACAAGACATATATATACTCTATTAGCCACAACACAACCAGGCTTATATTTAATATGCCACAAATTAATCCTGCATAAAAACACCTACGTGTTTTGTTATGCTAGCTCTTAGCTCCTCTGCTAGCTCCTAGCTCCATAGAACACGCCAATACAATTCAAACACCTGATCAACACACACAATCACTCAGCCCAAAAGACCGTTCACCTAACCCAAGGTTCATAAAGCTTATATATTTAAACAAAGTTACGTACGTGACGCGCACGTACGGTCAAGCGATCAAATGTTTGGAAGCCAAAGCTGCATACTCACGGTAGCACGTCTGCGTCTTTGTCATCCAAATCAAAGTAATCCTGGAAAGAGTCTGTGTTGTCCCAGTTCTCTACAGGCGTCTGTGTATCGAAGTCAAAAGTCCTCCTGGTTAGAGTCTCTGTTATCCGAGTTCTTCGATCTTGACTGCATCTTTCGGGAATGTAAACAATGAAACACCGGCTGTGTTGTGTTGCTGCTGACTTCCTTTGCAAAATACGTCCGCTTTGCACCGAGAACTTTCTTCTTTGCTTGCTCAGCTTCTTTCTCCATAATGCAATGAACATAATTGCAACAGATTCACCAACACAGATGTCCAGAATACATCCAGAATGAGATGAAAACAGCTATTTCGTATTGGCTTCAATGTGGAAGCCATACCCGTGTTCTACTGGCTACGTCACGCGCATACGTCATCCTCAGAGGCGTTTCCAACCGGAAGTTTAGCGGCAAATTTAAAATTGCACTTTATAAGTTAACCCGGCCGTATTGGCATGTGTTGCAATGTTAAGATTTCATCATTGATATATAAACTATCAGACTGCGTGGTCGGTAGTAGTGGGTTTCAGTAGGCCTTTAAGAAGTGCTGCAAAGAGGAATGGGGTAAACTACCCAAAGATAGGTGTGCCAAGCTTGTGGCATCATATTCAAAAAGACTTGAGGCTGTATTTGTTGCCTAAGGTATCAACAAAGTATTGAGCAAAGGATGTGGATACTTATGTACATAAGAGTTCTTAGTTTTTAATTTGTAATAAATTTGCAAAAAAAAAAAAAAATCACTATGGGGTTTTGTGTGTAGAATTTTAAGGACATAGATGGATTTATTCCATTTTGGAATAAGGCGGCAACATAACAAAATGTGAAAAAGTGAAGTGATGTGAATACTTTTTGGAGGCCCTGTATCACTTTTCATTTTATAGAAGATCTTTTCACCAATGTCGATTTTGCCAGACTTTCGCTTTTTACTTTCCTTTTCTTTGATGTACTCCAACCAGAAGAGTCTGCCTCACGCCTGTGAGACACAATGAAGGTTAAAGGTAAAAATGTAACCAACAAATATAAAATCGACATTGTCCTTCTTTAGTGTAATAACGCATGATTATGTAACACTTCACATACGCACTTAACTAATTCTCTTTTTTTTGTCGTAAAATGAGGACTATCTGAACTTAAATATAATTAGGGTTTGCATTTGACCTCCATAACTTTTATGGTTTTAATTAGTAAGTTTTTTTGTTTAAACTTCATACATTTTTATCAAAGGGTTTATACGTTTGAACACCTGATTTTCTCTGATAAATTGCTTGTTCTGGTTATTCAAGTTCCCCAACTAAAAGAACTTGTCGATGTTAAAATGAGGCGTTAAAAAGGTGTCTGCTCAAACAAAACCAAATGTAACTGATGTACTGTAATTGTTCAATTGGCACCCGTTTAACATACTTTCTAAAAGTACTCTCAAGAAGTAATTAGGGCGACACTCCCTCATGTCACATGACTAGACGTGTTTATGTCAACAACACAAAATACCCTTGGAGACGTTTGGGCGGCATTAATGATCTTTTACAACCATATTCCGGTTTTTCCACTCTTAAATCACCTGAGAGCAAACTCGTCCTTGAGTTTGTTTCTTAAATGTTGGGCTAATTTGTATCATTAAAAAAAAAAGGTGAAGGTGCTCTGTAAAGTAAACATCCTAAAATCCTAATGCTAAGTTTAATTATTGATTGATATTTAAAGGTAAATTTACTTGATCTTTAATTCAGCAGGTAGCACTCCCGTCTCATCTTCTTCACCCCGCCTGGAAGCTCAGGGGATTATGTTTTATCCCTAATGAATATTTCAGTGCTTAAATTAACATTATCCAAACTTGAAATGTTGTTTATCAAAGGAAAAGGTCATGTGATGTTTTAGATCGTGCTACAGGGTTTCTTCCTGAGGACTCCATAGGAATACATGGTGTAATATTGATTAGTGCTATTAAGGTTTTCATTATTAATGATAGAAGTCTGTATTTACTCCTCATTTTGGGTAAACCCAGAATTGATGACAGAATAACATGTGTGACTTTAAGTAACCTCAACCTTAAAGGCCTACTGAAACCCACTACTACCGACCACGCAGTTTGGTAGTTTATATATTAATGATGAAATCTTAACATTGCAACACATGCCAATACGGCCGGGTTAACTTATAAAGTGCAATTTTAAACTTCCCAGGAAACTTCCGCTTGAAAACGTCGCGGTATGATGACGTATGCGCGTGACGTCACGAGGTCAAGGGAAGTGTTTGGACCCAATTCAAATACCTCTGTTTTCTTCGACAAAATTCCACAGTATTCTGGACATCTGTGTTGGTGAATCTTTTGCAATTTGTTTAATGGACAATGGAGACTGCAAATAAGAAAGTTGTAGGTGCGATCGGTGGAGCGGCGGACTACAGCAACACCAACACCAGGAGGTTTTGTTGTGTTTTGAGCAGGATAGCAGACGCAGTACAGTGAGTAAGCCCGCCGCCGCATCTAAGTTACCTTCTGTTTTTTTAGCTTCGCCAAGCTGAATATTATTAATCGTGTATTTACATGTTCATGGTTTAATAGTATTTTTGATCTTCTGTCTATCCATCCAGTCAGGGTTTTTTTTTATTTAGTTTCTATCTGCATTTGAGACTGATGCTATCACGTTGGCTACGTAGCTAGGTTAGCTTCTATTTTTTTAGCTTCGAAAAGCTGAATATTATTAATCGTGTATTTACATGTTCATGGTTTAATAGTATTTTTGATCTTCTGTCTATCCATCCAGTCAGGGTTTTTTTTTATTTAGTTTCTATCTGCATTTGAAGTGAAGTGAAGTGAAGTGAATTACATTTATATAGCGCTTTTTCTCAAGTGACTCAAAGCGCTTTACATAGTGAAACCCAATATCTAAGTTACATTCAAACCAGTGTGGGTGGCACTGGGAGCAGGTGGGTAAAGTGTCTTGCCCAAGGACACAACGGAAGTGACTAGGATGGCGGAAGCGGGGATCGAACCTGCAACCCTCAAGTTGCTGGCACGGCCGCTCTACCAACCGAGCTATGCTATCACGTTGGCTACGTAGCTAGGTTAGCTTCTATTTTTTAGCTTCGAAAAGCTGAATATTATTAATCGTGTATTTACATGTTCATGGTTTAATAGTATTTTTGATCTTTTGTCTATCCATCCAGTCAGGGTTTTTTTTAATTTAGTTTCTATCTGCATTTGAGACTGCTATGCTATCACGTTGGCTACGTAGCTAGGTTAGCTTCTATTTTTTTAGCTTCGAAAAGCTGAATATTATTAATCGTGTATTTACATGTTCATGGTTTATTAGTATTTTTGATCTTCTGTCTAGGAGGATATAGTATCTGAGGTGGTTTAAAATACAAATCTGTGATCTACAATAGAAAAAGGAGAGAGTGTGGAATCCAATGAGCCAGCTTGTACCTAAGTTACGGTCAGAGCGAAAAAAGATACGTCCATCACTGCCTCTCAAGTCCTTCACTGTAACGTTCCTCATCTACGAATCTTTCATCCTCGCTCAAATTAATGGGGTAATCGTCACTTTCTCGGTCCGAATCTCTCCCGCTCCATTGTAAACAATGGGGAATTGTGAGGAATACTAGCTCCTGTGACGTCACGCTACTTCAGGTACAGGCAAGGCTTTTTTTTATCAGCGAGCAAAAGTTGCGAACTTTATCGTCGAGTTTCTCTACTAAATCCTTTCAGCAAAAATATGGCAATATCGCGAAATGATCAAGTATGACACATAGAATGGATCTGCTATTCCCGTTTAAATAAAAAAAATTCATTTCAGTAGGCCTTTAAACCCAACCACAACCATAAGATTAGCCCCACACTTAGCCCCAACTAAAACACATACCCCAACTCCAAATGTAACCTCTGCCCCAATTTTAACTCCGATCTTAAATTGTTTCCAACTACAACCCTAAGCCCAACCTTAACCCCAACTACCACCTCTACCTAACACCTGTCCAAAATGTAACGCCAAATTCAACTTTAACCCTTACCCCAACCACAAGCTTAGCCCCAACCTCAACCCTAACCCCTTGCCCAACTTGAACGCCAACCCAACCCAAATTCTAAATCTAAAGCAAACTCCAATCCCATCAATAACCCCAACCCCAACTAAAACCTCTATATCCCAACCCAAATCACAACCTTAACCCTAACCCCAGCAACAACCTTACCCCCAGCTAAAGCTCTTACCCCAGGGCTCTGGAGCCGAATGCAGCTCTTCTCAGATTTTTTTTTAAACCCAGAGTAAGAAAAGTTTGCATTTTTTAAAAGAGTTAAAACATTTCCAAATGTCTATAAACCATGAATGCACACAGGCTGAGTTCTGAGGAGAAAGGAAGGCAAATAAATAAGACTGTAAGCTTGTGGGTTCAGTTCAGCTTCTCAAGTGTGCAACCCCTTGGGTAAGCTAACTTTGAATACTTGGCAAAAAGAACAATCTTGTAGGGATAAGGGGAGTTTAATTTCACCTGGACAGATTCTTTGTCCTGTAAAATAAAAATAAAACGGTTATAAACTGTGTTACATTTTGCGGCTCTATACCATTTTTCTTTGATGGAAGAGTCAGCAAAATTTATTTTTTGATGGTTAAGGTTGCAAACCCCAGTCTTATCACAACCCCGGCTCCAAATGTTACCCCAACTACAACTTTACGCCAATCGCCACCTCAACCCTAGACTGAGATCTAACCGCAATCTCAACTATGCTTGCATGTTCGAAATAAACTCAAACTCTAACTCTAACTCTAACTATGAGCCCAAACCTATGCCCAACCTTGAACTGAATAAGACTAGCCCCACACTTAGCCCCAACTAAAACACATACCCCAACTCCAAATGTAACCTCGGCCCCAACTTTAACTCCGACCTTTAATCATTTCAGGGCGGACACTCTAGTGGTTAGAGTGTCCGCTCTGAGATCGGTAGGTTGTGAGTTCAAACCCTGGCTGAGTCATACCAAAGACTATAAAAATGGGACCCATTACCTCCCTGCTTGGCACTCAGCATCAAGGGTTGGAATTGGGGGTTAAATCACCAAAATGATTCCCGGGCGCGGCCACCGCTGCTGCTCACTACTCCCCTCACCTCCCAGGAGGTGATCAAGGGTGATGGGTCAAATGCAGAGACTACAACCCTAAGCCCAACCTTAACCCCACCTCAACCTAGCACTTGTTCAAAATGTAACGCCAAATTCAACCCAAACCCAAAACCCCCATACCAACTTTAACCCTTACCCAACCACAAGCTTAGCCCCAACCTCATCCCTAACCCCAACGACCACCTCCCTGTCCAAAATTTTGCTAAAATTTACCCCAATCCCAGCTCCAAATGTGACCTCAACTACAACCTTCACCCATACTTGCCAACCTTGAGACCTTCGAATTTGGGAGATGGGGGGGAAGGGGGTTGAGGTGGGCGGGGTTGGGAGGGGGGGGGGGTTGGTGGTAGCTGGGGTGTATATTGTAGTGTCCCGGAAGAGTTAGTGCTGCAAGGGGTTCTGGGTATTTGTTCTGTTGTGTGTACGTTGTGTTACGGTGCGGATGTTCTCCCGAAATGTGTTTGT
The DNA here is from genome assembly GCF_033978785.1 of Entelurus aequoreus. NCBI lineage: Eukaryota > Metazoa > Chordata > Actinopteri > Syngnathiformes > Syngnathidae > Entelurus > Entelurus aequoreus. Next base: position 28,076,702 of record NC_084751.1, on the reverse strand, counting down.
CATTCTTATTTGGCGTGGGTTCACAGTGTGGTGCATATTTGTAACAGTGTTAAAGTTGTATATACGGTCACCCTCAGTGTGACCTGTATGGCTGTTGATCAAGTATGCTTTGCATTCACTTGTGTGTGTGTAAAAGCCGCATATATTATGTGACTGGTCCGGCATGCTGTTTGTATGGAGGAAAAGCGGACGTGACGACAGGTGATAGAGGACGCTAAAGGCAGTGCCTTCAAGGCACGCCCCCAATATTGTTGTCCGGGTGGAAATCGGGACAATGGTTGCCCCGGGAGATTTTCGGGAGGGGCACTGAATTTTGGGAGTCTCCCGGGAATATCGGGAGGGTTGGCAAGTTTGGCTTCACCCCAACTCTGAGCCCAGACGTTTGACCGACCTTAAACTAGATTCCAACTAAAAACCTAATCCCTGGCCCAACCACCTCAACCCTACCTCTGTACCAAATGTAACGTCAACATCAACCCGAACCTTAACATTTCTGTAAACTCCAATCTTAACCCTACCTCTTAAACACTATCCCCAACTACCAACCTTAATCACAAATGTAACCTTTACACCAAACCCAGCTCCAAATGTAACCCCAACTCCACCCTGAACCACACTTTAGCCCCAGATTTCACCCAAACTATAACCCAAGCCCCATAAACGCAATTACAATCCTAACCCCGACCCTAAACTGAGGGCCAGCCTTAATTCCAACGACAATCCCAAAGTTAACTGTGAGTCCTAGTCCTGGTGTAGAAAAAGAGCCTTAAAAGCCTGACTGGAGTGACTCAGCATGTTCACATTTTTCTTGCTGCTGCTTCGAAGCGCAACGCTCAACATTTTTTGTGTATTTTCTTCCCTCCCTCCTTGATACCGCCGTCCAAAAAGTGTCCTCTGTGCTTTCTCTCTCGGAACTCTTCCACCGCGAAAGGATGCAAAGTGAGCGGATTCTTTCTCACACGCTGCACATGGCGGAGCCAAATGAATAACATTTGTCAGATTCCGGCAGCTGCCAAGTGTGCGAGTGCGGGGGATGAACGCACGCGGTGTCAAAACGGTCAGCTTAGGACGCCTCAGAGCTAGATCACATCCACCTGTGTGCGTCTATTTACTTATTAAATACATGAATCTTTCATGTCCACGCTGAGTGTTAGCATGCTACGTTGCGCAACACAACATGGCTTGCCTGACCAATGGACTCCGGAGCATTTTTTCATGCTGACATCAATTGTCAAACCAAATATGTCGAATATGTCATCAAGAGGTGAACTCTTTGTTTTCCAGTTTGAGTACATTTTCATAATACTTGTAAGCTTAGTTGAGGGATTTAGAATGTATTTAAAAGTTGTCACTTGTTACTTTAATGGAGATAAATTGGAAAAGTGTGTACAAACATTATTGACTCACCTGGGATTGTTTGTTACATTATACCCAAATTGAGAATCGTTTTTTAAACATATTCTTACAGTCTATTAGGGTTGTACGGTATACTGGTATTAGTATAGTACCGCAATATTAATTAAAGTATTTTTTATTTATATTATGTTTATAAACTCAGGAAATACGTCCCTGGACACATGAAGACTTTGAATATGACCAATGTATGCTCCTGTAACTACTTGGTATCGGATTGATACCCAAATTTGTAGTATCATCCAAAACTAATGTAAAGCATCCAAACAACAGAAGAATACATGATTATTACATTTTAACAGAAGTGTAGATAGAACATGTTAAAAGAGACAGTAAGCAGATATTAACAGTAAATGAACAAGCAGATTAATAATTCATTTTCTACCACTTGTCCTTAATAATGTTGACAAAATAATAGAATGGAAAATGACATAATATGTTACTGCATATGTCAGCAGACTAATTAGGAGCTTTTGTTTGCTTACTTACTAATAAAAGACATGTTTTCTTGTATGTTCCCTATTTTATTTAAGGACAAACTTGCAATAAGAAACATATGTTTAACCTACCGTAGATTTTTTGTTAAAATAAAGCCAATAATGCATTTTTTGTGCTCCCCTTTATTTAGAAAAGTATCGAAAAGTACGAAAAAGTATCGAAATAATTTTGGTACCTGTACAAGTACCAAAATATTGGTATCGGGACAACACTACAGTCTATTGTATTTTACTCAAACTTTTTTTTCTGAAATTAAAAACCTATGCAATATTTTGTACATATTTTACATGTATTTCAGTTTTTATTTTTCTCAGATGTATTTTTTTTTATCACCCCACAAATGTAGTATAGTGTTTTCTTAAATGTATTGTTACATATAACATATAAATGTTTTGCTGAAATTTTGTATGCCGTATTCTCTGAATTATCTCTTAAAAAATATTCAAAAATATTGTAAATACATACTTTTTAGGGCTGTCACTTTTTTTTTTTTTTAAATCAGATTGATCACATTTTGGAATTTGGAATAATCATAATTAATCACAAATGTAATTTTATCGTCAGAATGGCATCTGTGGTTGTTTTTAAAGGTTTTACTTGAATGCGTGTCATTTATTTTCACAAAACTCAAGAACAGTTTTATCTTAAGTTCTTTCTAGTTGTATTTTGGAGTGGAATTTGCCAGCGAGCACACCAGTCGGAGTCTACTCGCTCATTTTTGTACTGATGCATGCATTGATCTGACCACTCACCATATAGTGGTTAAGGTAAAAGACCTTGTACCATCAAAATAAACTGCATGAGGAATCTACATGTGTTTGAGATAAATGGGATACTTTTTTGTGATTAAATCACATGAGTAACTCGTTAATTTTGACAGCCCTAATATTTTTGCTCAATTTCACTGTCTTTAAATTTTTATTTTTTTAATTGCATTTTTGAAATGTTGAATATTTTATTTTGTAAAACTTATATTTTTTTCTCAAATTGAGTTACGTTTATTTTCTAAATAAAATCACATTCAAATGATAAAATGTTAAAGAAAATATAAATTATACTAATTATATTAAATCATGTTACAATTTTAAAGCAGTTCAATAAAATAAATGTTAAGGAAAATAATTGTATTGCTCACATTTTTGGAAGATTTTATGCATACATTTTTGCTCACAATGACAATTATATTATTTAAAATGTTGCATGGTCTTCTTAAATTTTAGTTCAATGTATTTTATAAAATTGTGTATATATTATATTTAACAATTATATATTTTTTTTACAAAAACATTATACAAATTGTTTACTAATATTAACATGTATTTTAATTTATGTAAAAAAATAAACTTTTTTTGTAAGTACAACTGAAGTTTTAATTATCTGCTTGTAGTTAATACACTGCAACAATCGTACATATTGGGGACGGCGTGGCGCAGTTGGGAGAGTGGCCATGCCAGCAACCTGAGGGTTCCTGGTTCAATCCCCACCTTCTACCAAACTCGTCATGTCCGTTGTGTCCTTGAGCAAGACACTTCACCCTTGCTCCTGGTGGGTGGTGGTTAGGGCCTTGCATGGCAGCTCCCGCCATCAGTGTGTGTGAATGGGTGAATGTGGAAATAGTGTCAAAGCGCTTTGAGTACCTTGAAGGTAGAAAAGCGCTATACAAGTATAACCAATTTACCATTTATTTACATAAGATATTGTGGGGTTTTTTTTGTATAAAGTGTGGTCATTTCTACAAACTGCAGTTTCCTGAAGCCTCACCTGCAGTTGTCTTTAGATTCCAATATTTGCTGAATGGCGTCCAGCTCATTCATAAATCTCCCGGATGTTTGCAAGTTCTGACTCAGAGCTTTACAACCATTCATGCCCCGTGGAGCTCACACACCCCACCCAAACACTCTGGTTGTCATGGCGACACACACATAGTGACAGAAGCGCAGCGTGTCAAGGTGTGTTCTGTGTTTTCTTTTTTTTACATTCCTTCAGAGCAGCCTTTGAACCGGGACGCTTGTGCAACATCGTCAGCGAGATAAGGGATTCCCTTTGCCTTAGGCCCCACGGTCGCCATGGCAACCGGAATTGAGTCGACAAACAGCGGGGCCAACGTTGAGGCGAGGATCTCCCAGGAAGTCCTCAGGGTTCCCTGGCGTGTTGTCATTGTTGTTGTTATTGTTGTTGCTATAGTAGTGACGGGCAGTACAGGTGAAGACACGTCACCTTCACGAGCCTCCTAGCACATGACGGGTTATAAATACACACTCTTTTATTCAGACGCACCTTAGTGATGTCACAAGTCATGGGATATTTTTTTAAAGGTTTTACACTACACAAATGAAATATGTGAACAAAATAGCAACGACATACTGTACTCATTGATAGTGACTCAGTGTGGCATGAACACTGACATGAACTTCACATTTCAGTATTACTTTCTTTTAGTGTCTTAAATGTTTTCTTCAAATGGAATATACCTTATTTTGGAAAATCCTGTATTTGAAATGCTGATCATTTATCAGTTATTTGTCCTAAAAGTTTCATTATTTTGGTTCAAATTGTAGATTTTATTTTCATAACATATTGTCTACTTTTTGACATTTCTTTATAATTTAATAATGACATTTTTAATGTAATTTCCTGTTTGAATTCAGAGTGTTTACCCCCTCAAATGTATTACATACAGAGTAGGGATGTATTTTTTAAATATTAGTTTTTTCCATTTTAGTGGTGTTATTTTTAAAATTATTTTAATTAAGGAATAAATAAATAAAATCATATTTTTTGCTAAAATATTGTTATATATTCTAGCAATATATTTTCCCCACTAATGTTTACATACATATATAACTTTTTAATTTGCAAAAATGTGTTATTCAAACTTTATATACAGTACAGGCCAACATTTTGGACACACCTTCTCATTTGATGGGTTTTCTTTATTTTCATGACTATTTACATTGTAGATTGTCACTGAAGGCATCAAAATTATGAATGAACACATGTGGAGTTATGTACTTAACAAAATAGGGTGAAATAACTGAGAACATGTTTTATATTCTAGTTTCTTCAAAATAGCCACCCTTTGCTCTGATTACTGCTTTGCACACTCTTGGCATTCTCTCGATGAGCTTAAAGAGATAGTCACCTGAAATGGTTTTCACTTCACAGGTGTCATAGTTTTGATGCCTTCAGTGACAATCTACAATGTAAATAGTCATGAAAATAAAGAAAACATATTGAAATAAGAAGGTGTCCAAACCCGTGGCCTTTTTTTATTTTTATTTCAATTTTGATTTTATTTTAGTTTTGAATTTTCCAAAAATGTATAATTTCCGGGACTAACAGCATATAGTGTAATAAACAATATGTCTAGCATTATATATTTTTTAAAATGTAAGGGACAAGCAGTAGAACATGGATGGATGGATGGATGGGTAATAGAATGTATTCTCAAATATAGTATAGATTTTAAAGTGTGTATTTTTTGCAACACATCTTGTGTCTTTTTTGATTCAGCACATACTTTAAATATTTCATCACTAATTTATATATGCATATATTTTATCCATCCATCCATCCATTTTCTGCCGCTTATTTTATATTATATATATATATATATATATATATATATATATATATATATATATATATATATATATATATATATATATATATATATATATATATATATATATATATATATATATATATATATATATATATATACATATATATATATATATATATATATATATATATATATATATATATATATATATATATATATATATATATATATATATATATATATATATATATGTATATATGTATATACATAGACAGTATATATATATATATATATATATATATATATATATATATATATATATATATATATATATATATATATATATATATATATATATATATATATATATATATATATGTATATATATATATATATATATATATATATATATATATATATATATATATATATATATATATATATATATATATATATATATATATATATATATATATATATATATACTGTCTATGTATATACATATATATACTGTCTATGTATATACATATATGAATACATTTAGAATTTAGTACACATGAATTTGCTAACATTTTTTGTTGTTGTTTTAAATTAGGTACATGTATTTTTAACACACATTTTTCTTATAATTTACTGTGATTAAAAGCATAATATTTGTTTTATTTGTGCAAATTTTTTGACTAAAATTTCGGTTTTATTCATCTTTTCTAAGTTTAGTGTCATTTATTTTTGGTCATTTTTAGTGTACCATTTGTTTAATATACAAGATAAGGTTAGTATAATGCATTTATTTTACTTAATAGAGTTTATTCTCGAATATAACATCATTTCTTATTTGTGGATATTTTCTGCAAAAATTTTGGTATTCTTTAATGCCATTAAAACATATATTGTATACATATTTTGGGGCTAAAATGTTGTGTTTATTTATATAGAGTTTTTAACTTACTGTCAAACATGTGTGACTGGAATGTTCATCTATTCAAAGTTAAGTATAATTTCTTAAAAACACATAATTTCCGGCACTAACGGCGCATAGTGTAGTATATTTGTATATGTATATATAATATATGTCTAGTATAATGTACCTTCAAAATGATGTACAAAGCAAACTATAACCTGCTACCAAAGAATGTACAACAATTCTTCTCAACTAAAGAGGAGAAATATAACCTTAGAGGAAAATCTAATTCAAAACATTTGTATGCACGTACAACACTTACAACCTTTAGCATATCAGTATGTGGAATTAAATGATGGAATGGATTAAGTAAAGAAGTTAAACATTGTACTGATATGATCCATTTTAAGAGGTTGTTCAAATGAATAGTGCTTACAAAGTACAAAGAAGAAGAATTATGAGAATTACTTTCAACCTTATTGAAAATAAGATATTCTTCATTTCAGTATGTTAATAATTACTAAATTAATTAATTACATGTTACAAAACTGTTGTATATACTAATTCACAGATGTCATTCTATCATTAAAAAGATCAGTAAATGATGTATATATTTGTAAACGCTCTGAAGTGGGAAAGGGGTAGGATTAAATAAGCTTTGCTTCTTCCTACTCCTTTTCGGACATGATGTAAAGTGAATGATATGAAATTGTGTGATGTATTATGCTGTAAGTGTGTTCATGTTCGAAATAAACTAAAGAAAGAAAGAAAGTTGTGTATTTTGTTGTGAAAAACCTTTGGTGTAATAACTTCTTTTTTTTTAATGTAGTAGATATACTTTTGGCTAAGATTTTATTTGAAAACATCTATTTAGTGCACAATTTTTATTTAATTTTTTTCTTTTTGCACAAATTGTTGTATGATTACATTAAGTGATTCTCAAACCATTAGTGGTATGCCAAAGAAGGGGAAGGGGATGGGGCTGGGGGACGGGACTGGAGCCAATCTCAGCTGCACAAGTCGCCACCTCAACGCAAGACCATACATCCATTTTCTACCGCTTGTCCCTTTTGGGGTCGCGGGGGTTCGCTGGAGCCTGTCTCAGTATTTGATATATACTGTATAAATATCCATCCATCCATTTTCTACCGCTTCTCCCTCTCGGGGTTGCGGGGGGTGCTGGAGCCTGCACTCGGGCGGAAGGCGGGGTACACCCTGGACAAGTCGCCACCTCATCGCAGGGCCAACACAGATATATTTTATTACATTATTATGTTTTGCATTGTTGTTGTTTTTGTAAATACTGCATGAAACAAGCAGACATGCAAAGGGCAAATAATAATAATAATAATAATAATAGCAATACTACTAATATTAATGTAATAAGTGATGTCGTCATGGTGGTTCGAACCATTTCTTTGTGTCTCCATGAAAGAATGAAGTGAATTTGAGTGGTTTCGAGCGAGATCAAAGACGTGTGGCAACCCGCAGACATTTGTCTTTTCTTCTTCTTCGTCTTGTTGAAGACGTTCCAGCGCGCCATCGTGTCTTCGTGCGTGTTTGTGTGCGCACACGCTTTAGTCATGGCCGCCGGGGAGCCGAGAGGCGTGCAGCCGCTCGCTGCAAACACAAAGCAGCGCCATCTGCACGCCTGGAGCGCCTCCAACAACAACATGACACACACACACACACACACACACACACACACACACACACACACACACACACACACACACACACACACACGCACACAAACACTCGACATGACATCATGAGCTGGCTGTGGCAGGCCTGTAGCGCCTCATCTGGTCACGTGATGCACGTGTTGTGTACATTAACAAGACTGGATATTGATTGCTTGGAAAAGTCCAAAACCGACGGATGTTGCCAAGTTTTTTTTCCTGTATTGAAAGTACACGCATTCCCTGTGCGTATGTGCATGCGTGTGTGTGTGTGTGTGTGCGTGTGTGTGTGTGTGTGTGTGTGTGTGTGTGTGTGTGTGTGTGTGTGTGTGTGTGTGTGTGTGTGTGTGTGTGTGTGTGTGTGTGTGTGTGTGTGTGTGTAGATAGTGTAAGTGCAAGCAGGCATGCAGTGAAAAGCAGCCAGCGGTTTCCATGGCGCCCCAAGGACATCTGATGAATTGTTGCCATTTTTTTAGCTGAACATTCCCGACTTCAACCTAAAATCACTTTTGTGTTGCTTTCTGTCGATTGTAAAAATGTATTTTCATAACCTCTTGATTGTCGCTGCATTCATCTTTTGTGTTGTGTATCGCTAGCATTAGCACCTAGCAAGTTAGCTACCTTTACCTTTGAATTTAGCTTATAGTTCATTTGTTTCCACCATTTGTTAGTTAGTTAGCTTTTAAATGAATTACCATGAATTGTGGACCCCGACTTAAACAAGTTGAAAAACTTATTCAGGTGTTACCATTTAGTGGTCAATTGTACGGAATTTGTACTGTACTGTGCAATCTACTAATAAAAGTCTCAATCAATCAATCAATCAATCAAAAAAATTATGTTCTTTTCAATTATGTTAATCTTTTCTTCTAGTTCGTTCCTATTTTGCCACACATTTTAGTTTCGGTTAGCTCTTCATTTTATGAACTAGTTGGCTACCTTTTGCCTTTTATCGTTCATAGCTCTTCAGCTAGTTAGCTACTGTTGCAGTTACATTGTTGTCTACTTTTGTCAATTTATCCTTATCTTTGTATTCTGTTATTTAGTTACCTGGTGCTATTTCAGTCGTTATAGGCAACTTACCAGTGAATTAGTTGTTTGCTTGTATATTCACCTAAGACATAGAAACTAACCCAGCAAGCTATTAAGTTACCTGTTGCCTTGAACAATGCTAGTGATTGTTTAGTCACTAACTAACAATACTACTTGGTTTCCTTTCATGTTTGGTGAGTTCATATTTTAACTTTTCTCTTTAACTTGCTCATTAATTTCTTTCAGTCAGTGAAATAGTGATCCAGCGAGCAATGCTATTTACCGTATGTTTCGGACTATAAATCGCAGTTTTTTTCATAGTTTGACTGGGGGTGCGACTTATACTCAGGAGCGACTTATGTGTGAAATAATTAACACATTACCGTGAAATATCAAATAATATTATTTAGCTCATTCACGTGAGAGACTAGACGTATAAGATTTAATCGGATTTAGCGATTAGGAGTGACAGATTGTTTGGTAAACGTATAGCATGTTCTATATGTTATAGTTATTTGAATGACTCTTACCATAATATGTTACGTTAACATACCAGGCACATTCTCAGTTGGTTGTTTATGCGTCATATAACGTACACGTATTCAGCCTGTTGTTCACTATTCTTTATTTATTTTAAATTGCCTTTCAAATGATTTAGGGCTATATAAATAAACATTGATTGATTGATTGATTGAAATGTCTATTCTTGATGTTGGGTTTTATCCAATAAATTTCCCAAAAAAATGCGACTTATATATTTTTTTCCTTCTTTATTATGCATTTTCGGCCGGTGCGACTTATACTCGGAAAAATACGGTAGTTAGCTTGGCAATATTTTGCCTTTTGTCTTATGTTCATTAGCTAGTTACATAGTTTTATTCATTTGAGGTTTTTGTCAAACTTTGCTGGTTGATGAGTTGGATAACATTAACCTATTCTATCCTAATTACATGGCTAGTTAGGAAGCGAACCCAGCTAGCCATTAAGTCACCTGTTGTCTCTAATCAATGGAAGTTAGTGTTTACTCACTTAGCTAGCGAACTAACCAACCATGTTATTTTGTTTGCTTTCATCTTTGGTGAGTTACTTTGTTGTTCACATTTGACCTTTTCCCTTCAACTTGCTAGTTAATTTCTTTCAGTCAATTAAATAGTGAGCTGGCTAGCCATGCTATTGAGTTAATTAGCTTGGTGACTATTGCTTTTAACTTCAGTCAGTTAGTTAGTGTTTTTTAAAATCTTAGTTGTTGTCTTAGCTTGTTAGGTAATGTTTAGTCACGTAGCTAGCTAACTAACCATGCTATTTGGTTTGTTTTCATCTTTGGTGAGTTACTTTGTTAGTTTGTTGTCCATATTTGACCTTTCTCTTTAACTTGATAGTTAATTTATTTCAGTCAATGGCTAACAATGCTATTTAGTTAGTTAGCTTGGTGACTATTGCCTTTAACTTCAGTTAGTTAGTTAGTTTGTGTATGTTTTTTAGCTGTCTGTCTTAGGTTGATAGTTGATAAGTTGGTCAACCTTTACCTTTTTGCAATGACATAGATGGATAAGATGCTAACCCAGCTAGCTAGTTGGTTCCATTTTGCCTTTATGTTATTAAAAGTTAGTTACATTAGCCACTTGTTTTTGTTGTTTAGTTAACTAGTGGAGTATTTTATTTAATTAGTTGTTTACATTTTGCTTTGTAACATTGTTCTTAGTAAGACATTTCCATTAATCTTGTTACATAGCAATTTAGCTGAGCTCGACAGCTAACCGTTTTTCTTTTCTGTTTATTAAGTAATTTAAGTTATGTTCTTCCATTTATTAATGAAAATTAATGTATTACTTAGGGAGCTTAATTGTTAACTAATGATTTTGTTGCTTTGTTTAAAGTAAAATGACATTTGTAGTGATGAGTGTGTGTTGTTGCTGTTTTTCATGAATTGTTACGAAATATTTTCCTTTCCCTGTCAGTGAATATTGCATGATTGTTCATGTTTTATAGTACATGAGGATTATTAAGCCATAAAGGTGGTCTGCGTCTCGTCTCTTTAAAATAATAAGTCATGTCAGTTATCTGCTCCACTGTCTTATCTCGTCCAAAAGTTCTGCAATTTTCATGTTTAGATTATTTACACGCAGTGCCAGCTGCTAATGTTTAAAGGTTAGTTGCCTTTAATCCTCTGCTAGAAACATTTTTGGCATTTATTTTCAAGTTATTTGATTGTATAAACCTTAAGATCATGCTATCATTTACTGTGGCTGTCTAAACACAACTGAGCCTGAAAATGTCAATTGTTTTTATTGTGGCGCCCTCTAGTGACGATTGTCAGTGTGACTTGCAACACAAAGACAACAAATAATGTAACCCACAATCCGCACATTGACCGCTAGATGTCACTAGAAATTCATTTTCATGCATTTCAAGGTTTAAAAATGTTTTCATTACAAATAGAAATAATTGTATTGTTGTCCTATTTGGAGGCAACACATTTTACTGAATTACAAAAAAACTATTTCGTTTTTTTTTCATGTTTAAAAAAACAACAAAATTGGTACACGTTTTATTATTTTTACACTACATTACATTTGATAATATTAACATTTCATAATAAATCTGACGACAAAAATAAAAAACAAACAAACCAAAAAAATTATTTTAAATGTGCTAGAAATTAATTTTTTGGTTTACATGTACTATTTTTTCCAAATGTTTAGTGGATCTGACCAGATAAAAAAAATTCAAAAATGTGTTACAAATGTTTTTATAATAACATTTTATATTGGATCTGATGAAAAAAAATTGAAAGAAAAACGTTTTTTTGAGTTTGAAAACTATATTATTATTTTTTTTACATTACTATATTACATGTGATTATTTTAACATTTTAAAGTGAATCTGACAAGATAGGAAACATTTATTTTAAAATTTGCTACAAGTATTATCATACCAAACATTTTAAAATGGATCTGAAAACAAAATTGAAAAAAAAAAAGTTTTTAAAAGTGGTAAAAAAGATATACAAATTTACAAATGTTATTATTATATTTACATTTTAACATTTTACTCGACAACAAAATTGAAATGTTTTTTTAAATGTGTTTAAAATTCAATTATTTTTTACATTATTACATTACATTTATTTTAACATTTCATAGTTTTATTTTTTTACATTACATGTTATTATTTTAACATTTTATAATGTTTCTAACAAAATATAAAGGTATTAAAAATTTACTAAAAATCACTCTTCCTTTTATATCACATCCAATGGGTTATATTTTTAAAAAAAACAAAACAATTATGATCACTCTTAAAGCAGTATATAATAAACACAATATGAAAAATAGTACATAATAAATATGTTGTATATATTTAATCATAGTGTGTCATGGAAAAAAATTGGAAACACGATCATAAAATATATTAAGGAATTATATTTACTGTGTTGGCCCTGCGATGAGGTAGCGACTTGTCCAGGGTGTACCCTGCCTTCCACCCGAATGCAGCTGAGATAGGCTCCAGCACCGCCCGCGACCCCAAAAAAAGGGACAAGCGGTAGAAAATGGATGGATGGATGGATATATACACGCAGCTATGACGTCATGTCTCTTTATCAGCGTTCGCGCTCGCGTGTGCGCGTGAGGGTGCGTGTGTGTAGCATCCTGTCTCATCAGCATCACCGAAGTGCGTGTGTGATTGTGTAACTAACACACGCACACACACACACACACACACACACACACACACACACACACACACATTTAACACGTTGTCGTGTCGATGGAGTTTGGGGCTGAGCGAACCGGTTTGACTGGAAACTTCAGCCCGGAAGTCAGACAAGAAGTTAACGCACAACAGGTGCGTGATTAGTGTCTCTGTGTACGGTTACAAATATATAGCCTATATAATTTTTTTTAACATACATCATATTACGTCTTGTGCGTTATTTAATTAGGCGACTTTTAATAAATGGTTCTTTTTCCCCCTCTTCAGCTATAATTAAGCCCTACAGGTGGCACAACTCTACATCCGCTGGAAAAAGTAGAGCGCTGGTGTGGCGGTGGGTGGAGTGAGCAGTGATCTGATCGTCACTTCTTTTTGGGGACGACAAGAAGACACAAGCGGACGTCAAACATGGACTCTCTGAAGAAAAGTTTCAACAAAGCGAAGGAAGGGGTAGTGTTCGCGGCGGAGAAGACTAAGCAGGGCGTGACGGGAGCTGCCGAAATGACCAAAGATGGGGTCGTGTTTGTCGGTGCGTTCACTCATTCATTACTATCAGCTGCTGGTCATTCTCATCCACACATTCATGGCTTCATTTCACCTTCATTTGTATTATCTGCATTTTATTTATCCTTAATGAAATCCTTAAATTTTACACATTGTATTACTCAATATATTTCATTTATGCATTATTTTATATTTAATTATTAATAATTTCACTCATCAATTTACCAGCGACAATTTTCTACTTTTTTCTCAGGTACCAAAACAAAGGATGGCGTCACAACAGGTATTGATTAATTTAAGACCTTATACAAAAATCTATTTTTTAAATATTGTGTTTGACGTATGCTGTGTATATACACTGTATGTGTGTGTAAATTGTTCTATATGTTTTTAAAATATATACATACATATTTTATTATATAATTTATATCACACATTTTTTTAATTCATAAAACATGGTGATATAAATTGTGTACTTTATATAATTCCTGATATATCATACCATACCTTTGCTTTTTTTTATATATATATAAAACATTGTTTGGATTATCTATTTTTTTATTACAAATAATAGATTTGTACTTATATCGACCTCTCCGTGGTGTACCCTCCTTCCACCCAAGTGCAGCTGGGGTAGGCTCCAGCCACCCCAAAAGGGACAAGCAGTAGAAAATACACGCACACTAAATGGCCACAGCATTAGGTACATGTGCACAATCCAGTAAGATGAAATACAAGCACTATATAGAAAACAATTACCGTATTTTTCGGAGTATAAGCCGCTCCAGAGTATAAGTCGCACCGGCTGAAAATGCATAATAAAGAAGGAAAAAAACATATATAAGTCGCACTGGAGTATAAGTCGCATTTTTTGGGGAAATGTATTTGATAAAACCCAACACCAAGAATAGACATTTGAAAGGCAATTTAAAATAAATAAAGAATAGTGAACAACAGGCTGAATAAGTGTACGTTATATGACGCATAAATAACCAACTGAGAACGTGCCTGGTATGTTAACGTAACATATTATGGTAAGAGTCATTCAAATAACGATAACATATAGAACATGCTATACGTTTACCAAACAATCTGTCACTCCTAATCGCTAAATCCCTTGAAATCTTATACGTCTAGTCTCTTACGTGAATGAGCTAAATATTATTTGATATTTCACGGTAATGTGTTAATAATTTCACACATAAGTCGCTCCGGAGTATAAGTCGCACCCCCGGCCAAACTATAAAAAAACTGCGACTTATAGTCCGAAAAACACGGTACATTCATAAGCTACTCTATTACATAGTGGTGTTCTTGTGGTACTAAATGGGCTAAATCTGAGACCTGTGGTTGTAAATTCTATGCTAAGTACTATTCAGAACACCCAATACAGCTAAATGAGGTAGATTAAATAGTAAACTACTACAATACATTAACATTTCTGTAAATGTGATTTATTTCTATGGAGCACTTTTATTTTAGCTTATTGGATTGTGCTTGTGTGCCTAATATTGGATCATTTAGTGTGTGTGTGTGTGTGTGTGTGTGTGTGTGTGTGTGTGTGTGTGAATAGGAGTAAATCAACAATTTCTACTAAACGAGCACATTGAGTCACCATGTGAATAAAAAGTATATAAAGGTAAGAATGGTGTGATATTTCCCTGAGGGAGGTTTGCTTTGATAAACAAGCGGAGAAACCAAGGAGACCTCATCGAAGGCAGCGATTCACATGTGAGCTGCTTTTTAAAAATATGTACTTTTTAACTGTCTATAAAATGTTTTTTCGGTTGTTGGAAAAAGGCAAATAAAGTGTTTATTGCTTTTGCAGTGAAAGTTGAATCCAAATGTTATATTTCTACACTCATGTTATCATCACAATAAGCGGTCTTTATAATTGTGTCTTCCTGCAATGCTAATCCTCTTCCTACAGTTGCAGGTAAAACAGTGGAGGGTGTGAGTCAAGTGAGCGGAGCTGTGGTTACCGGGGTGACTAATGTTGCCCAAAAAACTGTGGAGGGGGCGGGCAATATTGTTGCAGCCACCGGATTGGCCAAGAAGGATCCAGCCAAACCAGTAAGAACTCATTGTTTGTACAACACTTTTCAGGAAAAGGAAGTGTTCTGATTTGTATTGTTTGTATATTCTGATTCCTCACATAACACACAGGAATATATTTCTGTAATAACAGAACAAAATGTTCCTTAAGTCATAATATCACATGTTTATTCCTTGGAATATTCCAGCTATTCTAGTCAAATTGGGACTATTGCCCCCCCCCCCAACATTTTTTGGTTTTACTCTTGCATTATTTTCATCAATTAAAAAATAAATCCTAATTTATAAGTGTCTATGAATGTTCTCATTCATCCAGGTCATTGTCATCTCAGGGCATTCAATCGATCACAACTGGACTGTTTGCTTTGTCTTGGAAGACGTTTTGCCTTTCATCTGAGTAGGCTTCATCAGTTATTGGGGGTTAAATCACCAAAAATGATTCCCGGGTGCGGCACCGCTGCTGCCCACTGCTCCCCTCACCTCCCAGGGGGTGATCAAGGGGATGGGTCAAATGCAGAGGACACATTTCGCCACACCTAGTGTGTGTGACAATCATTGGTACTTTAACTTTAACTTTAGTGCTCATAGACTTAGATTGGTCAGATCTAGTCTTTGACTTAGATTGGTCAGATCTAGTCTTTGACTTAGATTGGTCAGATCTAGTCTTTGACTTAGATTGGTCAGATCTAGTCCCTGATTTGGATTGATCAGATCCAATCTAGCGGCTGGTGCCAAAACCCCAAGTGTTTATACTCCAAAAAAAACAGGAGGGTGTGCCCGGGCCTATCATAGTGAGAAAAACTGTTTTGATGCATACAAGCAATTATAATCGTCAAGGCCAACGACAGTCATTGAAGTTTAATTTCCCCTCGTTAGCAATGAGGTATTGTGTGGCAGAACGATAGACTACTACCAGTCCAAAAGAGTCGGAATCCCCCACCTAAGCATTCCATTCAGTTGTGAACAAATGGCATTTTGGTCACTTTCTGTGACCAGAATATTTCTAACTCCTGTCATTGGTTGGAGGCTAAATTGCAGAGTATTTTAGAAATGGTTGAAAGGACAGTGTTGTATGTGTGAGACAGGTGGTGTCCCAGACCACCTCCTCTGTTCAGGGATGGTTTTTAAACCTTGACATAGATGGCTTTCCTCACTCCTTCTTTCGTACCAGTTGTCCTCCCTGTCCAAAATCTGTAAATTTTTGTTCTCAAAGGAGAGCTGTTTCTCCCTGAAGTGCAGGTAGACAGCTGAGTCTTGGTCTGAAGAGTGTTCCGGTCTATGCTGTGCCATGTGTCGGCTTAGTGGTTTTTTAGTTTCCCCAATGTATGAATCATTGCATTCATCATTACACTGGATAGCATACACCAGATTGTTTTTGTGGGTGTAGGGTGTCCGGTCTTTAGGATGCACTAGCCTCTGTCTCAAGGTGTTGTAAGATTTTAAATGTACCGGGATGTTAAAAATTCTTCTGAGTTTCTCAGATGGATACATATGGAATGACAATATTTTTGCATCTGTCACCTTTTTCTTCCTCATCCACTTTTGTTGTTATTTCTGGAACTGTATGCACTTTTCACAAACGCCCAGCTGGGGAAGCCACAGGTTTTGAGGGCTTGCCTCAAATGATCGATTGAATTCCCAGAGACAAAATTATAAGTATTTTTTACCCAACTTATTAATAGTTTAATTTTTTTGGAACTGTTGTCTACTTTATGCTCATGCACAGTTACAACTCAATTTTCATTAAATTATGTATTTTCAACAAAGTACATATATCTCTTTCAAGGGGAACTGCAGTTTTTGGGAGGAATTTTGCCTATCAATCAAAATCCTTATGAGACAAGACAAAAGTTTTTTTATTTTGCATTGTAATTTGTAATAATTGGCTCGTTCTAGGTGGCTAGCAGTGCAGCTACTGGTATCAATCCATTCTGACTTTAAATCTCTTTGAAAATGCATCCAAAACCCACCAACACATTCCATAACCTGTATAATAACCAAGCTGTAGCGACATTGTTACTATAAGAGCGAACACTGAGGTACTCTTTTTCTAGCGTAGTAACACTTCGCTTTGCAACTGCATGCTACAGTATTAGCCGTAAGCTAGCTTTTGCGTCAGCACCCAAATCGCTTTTGAGTTTGTAATACACAACACAATGTGACTGGACACCAATCTGTACTGACTGTAAAATATGAACAATCATATTACAGTATCTGTAAAGTATTAGCCCACATTTAATGTTTTGTTTGTACACGGCTAGCTCAACAACGTATGTACTGTAGTTGTAATACAAGTATGATGTGCTGCGTATATCATTATCAATATTATAGTAACTCACTCAATGGACAGTTGTCCGTTTGGCCCAGCTGGCCAGGGACGTTTTTTTCCAGTTTATTTTGGGTAAGCACTATATTTATGTCGGCCTAGCTTGGCTCTAAGTTCCACATTTTGCAGCGTAAAGTCATGCTGGTCCTGACTCTCTCGGCTTCCATCTGCTCTAATGTTTCACCCTCTGTTGGTGCTCGCTTCTATAACCAGCAGTTCATCCTCTGTGTATTCAGCTTCAAACAGATAAAGTTGTGAATCCTCATTTGTCCAAAAATAGCCATCTTCATTGTGTATGTATTTCAAAGTCTGCTATGATTAGAACGCACTCGCATTTGTTTCCGGAAGTAGGAACACAATTTGTTGCTGGATTGCTATGGGAACATGTCTTTTACTACATTATATATTATAGACTTACAGTGTGTACGCTATATAAAACATTAATGGAGGCTTTTGATGTTGTTTTAGAGGGCTTTGAAGTCTACAATGGGGACTCCCATTAGCTTCATCTTGCAAGCGTTTTTTTTATATCCTCTTTAAAAAAAAAAAGTGTTCTTGTCTCTCATTATTGTGAACGATTGGCAAAGTTCTGAAAAAACTGCAGTTCCACTTTTTAAATAACTCCTCATTAAATATTCTCAAATTACATTTATTTACAAAAAGGAGAAATTTCCTTAAAGCTACTTTTTGTCATACTATTGTTCAAATAAAACTTTACAAATTATTTTAATCTCTCTAAATAAAGTCTTCACCTTAATATGTAATTTTGTAAAAATTAAATTTAAAAAAAAAAGTTTTGACCTAAAACTAGTTTGGTTGTCCCAATTTAAATTTCATTCACAAACTTGACTTTTTTCTACCCAAATAACATCACATTTGTTATAAAGTGATTTATTCATGTTTGAATCAGGATTATTATTGCGATTTTTCATCTGTTAATGATATTTAAGAATCAGTTGCATGTTTTCCATGTGACTGCGTGGGCTTCCTCCCACCTCTAAAAACATGCACCTGGGGATAGGTTGATTGGCAACACTAAATGGTCCCTAGTGTGTGAGTGTGAATGTTGTCTGTCTGTGTTGGCCCTGCGATGAGGTGGCGACTTGTCCAGGGTGTACCCCGTCTTCCGCCCAAGAGCGGCTGGGATAGGCTCCAGCACCCCCGCGACCCTAAGAGGGACAAGCGGTAGAAAATGGATGAATGGTGTGTGTGTGTGTGTGTGTGCGTGCTGTTTTGAAAAGGTTGTATAACAATTTTTATGGTAAATACATTAAAAGTTTTAGTTTGACTCGAATTGTCACCTCGAAAATCAGAATGGAATTAAACACAACTTGTAAGATTCACATCCCTAATATTTATACCGAACATAACAAATCTTGCACAATGTTGACTATTTTTATGGATTTTTTTTTTTAAAACAAACATATTTCTTGCATTTCATTGTTACTTTTAAATATTTTTCTTGCAAAGCAGAACTAATTTTTGACTTTATTTTCGAGGTTCTGAATGTATTCTTTTTAAATTTAGACAAATTTTTATGCATAATGTTCATAAAATCGCCACAAAATGTTTGTAATTTTTGTCACTACTACAGATGTATCACAGTAAAAAAATTACTTTTCCCCATAAAATTATACTATTTGAGTAAATATTTGTTGTGCACCATTTTGGCCAGGAGGTATTTTATCCGGTGCAATTAACTGTAAAGTTCTTCCACGACAAAACCATCCGAGCATCATTTGTTCTGCAGGAATGTCTACCACTGACATGTTCCCACTGCCCACTTTTGACATGATCGATATTGACAATGTTTTCTGCCCATCGGGTTCTTCCTGCCAGTTTGGCTGCTAATAAGTGGGCTCACATTGCAGGTAGTGTTAAATCCCTGGAGGGCAACCAGCCTGACGGAGACACCACATGTGTGTCTTAATGACCAGGCAAGGACATTTGCAAGGTCATCTTGTCATGCGATGCTAATGGTGTGTGACAAATTAAAGGCATGCAGACAGCAGATGTACAGAAAAGACATTATTGATTTTTAGACTGTTGGAATATAATGACTAGAAAAGCAGACAATCATTTGTCACATTTTGACTTGTGGAAAATTGCGAGCCATCTTTTTACCTTCTCGCTGTCATCATCAGACTGACTGATGGCTGACGCCGAGAAGCAAGCGGTAAAGATGAAGAGCACATGTAAGCCACGATGAACAATGGCCCAAGGTTACGAAGCCATTTTGTTAAACACGCAGGCGTAAAATGGAGGAGGGGGGGTGGTGTCAGTCCTCTTACCATATGGAACATAATGTTACTATTCAGGAAATCCTACACATGATCCGTGGACTAAACAGGTGCCAAACCTGTGGCTCATATGACAAAGATGGCTCACAGGAGCATTTGATCTGGAGCGTCCTACAATTGTGAACCCTTACACTATAGAAGACATTGAAGGAGTGATGGGTCAAACACTGAAGCAGCAATGATACTGTGTCACTCATGTCTCCTTGTGCCTTCAAGAAAAATAAACATGATTCTGCGTCCTGAAACATCAAACGGTGTTTTATCAAGAAGTGATTCTTTTGGCTCACGAGCAACAGAAGTGGGAGTGGCATGCTGCGTTTGACTGGTTTTCATGGCCATCACAGATCTAAACGGAACTAAGGAAAGGTTTTGATCTTATAGCAGCAATTAGAATGAACGTTATTATTCTGCCTATGACCAGAGTTGCACATTTCATATTTCTTTCCGCGCAGCAATTCGTTTATAAACATATTTGCGATACATTTTATTTCGAGATAGGTCAAATACTTATTCAATCCAGCAGATGGCGCTACTTTGAAACACCATTCCAGTATCAGTGTGTGTCACTACAGCCAACACACTCACCGAGGCATCGTTTACTAGGGGTGCACAAAAAAATCAAATCACATCCTAATTGTTATTTTTATTCATTTATTTATAAACCAGGTCATTTTTTTATATATATATAATTTTTTAAATACATTTCTAGGCCATCTCCTTGCTACCAGGATATTTTCTAATTCAGCAATAGATGATCTCTATTACCTGACCACTTCTGTTAGCTACCTCTTTGTTTATGTATATTTTCTGCTGGATCTACTCTTATGCTGCCCTTTTTTTGCTGCAGCTGTTACATATATTCTAATATTGTAATTGGGATTTGTTATATATTGTGTATAATATATCAGTGTATTTTATATACTGTGTGTATATATATATATAATATGTAAATATTACATATTTTATATTGCTACTATGGTACATTTTAGTCTACTTTATACCTGAATTATCCATTCGATCCTTTGTAACTGAGCTACTGTGTGGAACAATTTCCCTTGTGGATCATTAAAGTTTGTCTAAGTCAGGGGTCTCAAACTCAATTTCCCTGGGGGCCACTGGATGCAGAAACTGGGTGAGGCTGGGCCGCAAGAAAATATTTCTTTAAAAAAAATCTAACATGCACTTTTTAATGAGTTCACCTTTTTTGAATGGCTATCCCGCCCTAGCAACATACTTGCCAACCCTCACGAATTTCAGTGCCCCTCCTGACAATCTCCCGGGGCAACCATTCTCCCGAATTTGTCCCGATTTTCACCCGGACAACAATATTAAGGGCGTGCCGTGATAGCACTGCCTTTAACGTCCTCTACCACCTGTCGTCGCGCCCGCTTTTTCACCATACAAACGGCGTGCCGGCCCAGTCACATGTTGTATGAGGCTTCTGCAGACACGCGTGACTGCAAGGCATACTTGATCAACAGACATACAGGTCACACTGAGGGTAGCCGTATAAACAACTTTAACACTGTTACAAATATGCGCCACACTGTGAACCCACACCAAACAAGAATGACAAACAAAATTTCGGGAGAACATCCGCACCGTAACACAACATAAACACAACAGTACAAATACCCAGGACACCTTGCAGCCCTAAGTCTTCCGGGCTACAATATACACCCCCGCTACCACCAAACACCGCCCCCCCCCAACCCCGCTCACCTCAACCGACGCACAGATGGGGGGGTTGATGTGTGTGTGGGGGGGGCAGGGTTTAGTGGTAGCGGGGGTGTATATTGTAGCCCGGAAGAGTTAGGGCTGCATGGGATTCTGGGTATTTGTTCTGTTTTGTTTATGTTGTGTTACGGTGCGGATGTTCTCCCGAAATGTGTTTGTCATTCTTGTTTGGTGTGGGCTCACAGTGTGGCACATATTTGTAACAGTGTTAAAGTTGTTTATACGGTCACCCTCAGTGTGACCTGTATGGCTGTTATTCAAGTATGTCTTGCAGTCACTTACGTGTGTGTACAGAAGCCAAATACAACATGTGACTGGGCTGGCACGCTGTTTGTACAGGTTGTAGAGGGCGCTAAAGGCAGTGCCATCACGGCACGCCCTTAATATTGTAGTTTGGGTGAAAATCGTCAGGCATTCGAGAGAATGGTTGCCCTGAAATTTGATAGTCTCCCGGAAAAATCGGGAGGGTTGGCAAGTATAACGCTGTCAAGCGTCGTTCATATAAAACTCGCGGGCCGCACAAACATTACATTTTCATATTTAAGGTGCGGGCCGCAAAACAACGCGGGACGCGTGTCTGAGACCCCTGGTCTAAGTCTAACCTGTAACCTGTTTTGAAAGTTTCCTTATAATTATTATACCACATGATACTTTGGGAGAATCTGTTTGAATTGTGAATCAAGAATGAGGTGGGATCATTAGGTGCCCAAAGATGAACACAACTATCATTTACTCATCACTCTATTTAACCAATGACAGTAGTTTTTGTAAACTAATGTAATACTAGCTTCGTAGTAACTTTGGTGTATTGTATTCACCTTTTTAAAAAAATATTTTAATAACAGTATGACATGATTTAATAAAAATTGCAACTTATTTCCAGTTATAGTTGCCACTCTCACAATATTCTGACTTTCATTTCACGACTTTTGTCCTTTTTTATCTTCTGTTAAAAAACAAACTTCTCATATTTGGCTATCATATTGTTTATTACTATATAATTGCAAAAATTCCAATGGATGGTTCCTCATTTTGCAACCCTAACTTGCAAGTGTGAAGTAGAAGAGCTGCAAAGGAAAAGTCATAGTTTCTCTCATTGTCACTTCTTTTTTAGTCCTAACACTTTGACTTATAGTCCAGGGTTTGTTGTAGTCATTTGAGTCGTTTATTGATGGAGTAAGTACACTCGCTGAATGTCAATGTCAAGGCGACCCTCTATAGCAGTAGTTTTGGGTTACAGGAGCGAACGAGAAGGTTCTAAAAGCGCAACTTCCTGTTTGCGTGTCTTCCACAGGGCGAGGACAACTCAGGCGGGCAGGATGTGATCCAGTCGCCGGTTGATACCAACGTTGCCAACTCACCAGTGGTGAGACACTGAGAAACATTTAGTACATCAAGTACACAAACTGTAACCGAGTCTTATTCTCTTGCCGCAGGACAACACAGCTTGAAGTGAAGGTTTTACGAAGAAATGACCGTAACATTCCATGTTGCTCTGACAAGTTGGTCCTGTATGTGTGTGTGTGTGTGTACTTATGGTTGGATGTGGGTTGTGTATTCCTAATATGCGTCTGCATATCAGCAAATGTACCTCAGGTGTCTTGTGTGGTTTGTAACCAAACGTCATTGACATGACAATGCCACTTTATCTTAACCGTGTGTGTGTGTGTGTGTGTGTGTGTGTGTGTGTGTGTGTGTGTAACCACCTGGAATATATCACAACTACCCACCCAAGTGTCTATGTAAACAGTTCTCTAGTTTTATGGTATACAAATGTTTGCGTCCATCTTGGAATTTCGTCAGATTAACTTTCCAAATTACTGCCATACATCTTTATTTGGATTGTAGTGTTGAATAAAATGTAGTAAAGTTTCATTGAGTTTCTAATTGCAAAACTAATGTATTTCCTCTTTGTGGGTGTTTGCTTACTAAACTAAAGAGAGTACCAAGCATCCAGCGACATTTGCTAAAGACAATATTTTATTGCATTAAAATGTTTCAGTACCAATGATAATTATATTCATATAAAATACAAATGCTATTTTTTTTAAATATGGATAATATATTTTAAACTTTACGTATTGGAGGTGAGGGGAATCGATTTTTAGATGGCATTGCAATTCGACATGGACAATTATAAAATTGATTAGTAAATGTAAACCGATTTATTTATTGAAAAAAAGTAATGCAAACAGTTCTAAAATGTGGCTGACTGCACTGAGCCACCTCACCGAGAGAGCCGACCAGCTCCTTTTATTATCGGGCACTTACTGTATGTTCCAGTTTTGCACACATTTTCATTAATTTAATGAATGTGATGGGAATTAATCTATTACAAATGCACTGTTTTTAAAAGTTACAAATGAAACGCTTATTTAGTGAAACAAAATGTAAAACTGCATCAATCTGCATAAATTAAAGACGCATCTATAATAGATTTTTATTCGGATCGTGAGGTGCCCAAAGATTCCCAACTGGAATACATACAATCTTAAAAAGTGGGAGAAAAAAAGTCCTAATACACATTTTTCTACAAAAAAAACACATAATTTAAAAATGTTTATTCAAGTAGATCTAATAGAGATCCCTGTTTTTTAAAAAGCCTGTAAGATGCAAATGTGCCACTGACACACGAGTCGTTGAATATTTGCTCAGTTATGTAAATATTTTTATTTTGAAATTGGACAGGATACATTACCGAGTATGGCTAATGAACATTTAAAACTGTTGTGTCCAAAGAGCTGTTTTGAGGCCTTTTCCGCCACGCAATTTGTTTTTAATTGGCCCTCAGTATATTTTAAAGATAAAATGTAATTAAATATTACAATATTTGTTTTGTCGACTGCAAAACAAAGTGAAGATATGGATTCTTCTTCAAATCGTCCTACATTGGAGTTTTGTGCAGCCTTCAGTTGAAACAGCAGTAATTGAACATTGGATGTTTATCAGCACAGGGATGTAAAATGCTAATAGTTTCAACTATCCTAAATAGGCAATGAAAATGAGGATTGAAAGGCACTCCATAGTTATTTTCGGTGATGGACAAGTTACTGATTCCAACGAGCTTATTATGTTTCAGTCTACTTGAATATGTGCACCAATTCATAGACCTCAGAGCTATAAAAAAAAGGACAAAACCATTTGAAGTTTCCAGTTTTACTTCCTCTTCTTCCTCTTCATGGCCTTCCACTCTCCTTCCTGCGTGGCCAAGCTGCCAAAGAGCTCCTTCACCTTCCTCTTCCTCTCGGCATCCCTGCAAAGGAACACCAGATAGAAGTTGAGGCGCGTCTGCAGGAAATGAAAACACTTCCCACTCCCAACAGGATCCGTACCTGTTCATGGCCTCGCTGAGCTTCTCCCTGGCCAGGAATCGCGTGTCCTTCCTGATCTCCCGCAGCGCTCCCTTGAATTCCCTCTTGTACTTGTGACGCACTCGCTCCTTCTCTTTATCCTCCTTGGTGACGCCACGCTTCTTGCCGTAATCCAACCTGGAGAAAGACAAGCGGTATAAACCAGCGGATCCAACGCTCTGAGTGTTTCTGCACGTTTGTGTTTACACTTACACCTCCACAATCTTGGGTGTGAATAGCTTCAGAGGGACAGGCTTCTTCTTGTCAAAAACCAAGCGGCTTAGAGCAGCAGGAGTGTTGTTGATAATTTCCAGGATCTCTGTTTGCAGCGCCTATTTCACAATTTGAAAAAGTAACAATGACTACAGAGTACTTGGTCTACAATGTGGATCAGATCCAGATTAAACCCAGACGTTGAATCTTCTCATCCTCTTGACTTCATATTATACGTGTAAAGCTGTTTAATTTTGTATTTCATAATTGTTAAAAAAAACATTTTCCACAGATTAAATCAGCTTTTTGGAGAGTATACTAATTCAAATGACTTTAAAAAAAAAAAAAATTTACTTCTGAAAAAAAAATTCACATTCAAATATTTTTTTTCTTTTTTTTAGCATTTGAGTTTTAGGGATCACACAATTTTAGTAGCACAATCACAAAATGTTTTTGAAATAAAATTAATATATTTAAACTGAATTTACTTAATATACAATAACCATATTTTTCGGAGGATAAGTCGCACCGGCCGAAAATGCTTAATAGAGAAGGAAAAAAAACATAAGTCGCATTTTTGGGGGAAATTTATTTGATAAAACCCAACACCAAGAATAGACATTTGAAAGGCAATTTAAAATAAAGAATAGTGAACAACAGGCTGAATAAGTGTACGTTATATGACGCATAAATAACCGAGAACGTGCCTGGTATGTTAACGTAACATATTATGGTAAGAGTCATTCAAATAACTAACATATAGAAAGAACATGCTATACGTTTACCAATCTGTCACTCCTAATCGCTAAATCCCATGAAATCTTATACGTCTAGTCTCTTACGTGAATGAGATAAATAATATTTGATATTTTACGGTAATGTGTTAATAATTTCACACATAAGTCGCACCCCCGGCCAAACTATGAAAAAAAACTGCGACTTATAGTTAGAAAAATACGGTATATGCATTAAAAATATAAAATCTTAATTTCAAAAATTGTGCAAAATTATCTTGTGCATTCTTGTTTCAGACAGGACTGCAATATATTTGTGGTGGTGGGTTGCATGGGGAGGGGCAATCATTTGCCTAATTGGCCATTACAATGTTTATGGATGCTGTGAGAGACAAAGTGAGTAAAAACACTGAAAAGCCAGAAATGTAAATTTTTTGTTTAGACCAATATTTGCTTCCATGTTCGTCTCCTAAGAAAACAGTAAAAGTTCCATGAATTGTCCCTAATTGCACTTCTGAAAAATCTAGAGATGTCTGAATACTCACTAAATAAATATCCAAAGCTGGCACTTTTTTATGTTAACTCTTACCCAGCATCATCTCTGTGTCACTAAAGTATCCCAGCCTGTAGAAATGTACGTATAGCAGCCATAGAGTTGGCTTTCCACAACAACGTCAGATACATCTCAACTTTGTCGTGAATTAGGGCGTACTGCGGGTTGTTGTGCTTGGTACATGAGGCCCCCGGTGTGTATGAGCTGTCTTAAGAAACAGAGTTATGATGTCATCTACAACAGTGGTCCCCAACCACCGGACCGATTGGTACCAGGCCGCACAAGAAATTAAAAAATTGTTTTATTTTTTTTTTAATTAAATAAATGATAAATAACATAAAAAACAATATATAGATCAATACAGTCTGCAGGGATAAAGTCCGTTAGCACACATGATTGTATTTCTTTATGAAAAATAAATAAATAAAAATTTTGGCCGTGGGACAAATTTTTTCAATGCTACTGACACAGAGTCCTATTAGAATGTTTACAAACAAGAGCCAGCAAGGAGCAATAAATCTTTTCACACTATCTGTGGTGAGCCACCACATATAAATTAATGTACAGGAAAATATGTGGGGTAAGAAAATACAATAAAATGTAACACTATAAGAGTAAATACTGTTTTTACAAGAAATAACCCCCTTTAGTCACCTTTACACTTGTTTCATCCGACACAATAATGCTGCCTGAGGTTAAGCCAATCAGCGGCCA
>NC_084751.1:27954411-28044411 GCF_033978785.1 Entelurus aequoreus | reverse complement strand
GTGCCCCTCCCGAAAATCTCCCGGGGCAACCATTCTCCCGAATTTCTCCCGATTTCCACCCGGACAACATTATTGGGGACGTGCCTTAAAGGCACCGCCTTTAGCGTCCTCTACAACCTGTTGTCACGTCCGCTTTTCCTCCATACAAACAGCGTTCCGGCCCAATCACATAATACCGTATTTTTCGGACTATAAGTCGCAGTTTTTTTCATAGTTTGGCCGGTTTGGTGCGACTTATACTCAGGACAGACTTATGTGTGAAATTATTAACACATTACCTTAAAATATCAAATAATATTATTTAACTCATTCACGTTAGAGACTAGACGTATAAGATTTCATGGGATTTAGCGATTAGGAGTGACAGATTGTTTGGTAATCATATAGCATGTTCTATATGTTATAGTTATTTGAATGACTCTTACCATAATATGTTGCGTTAACATACCAGGCACGTTCTCAGTTGGTTATTTATACGTCATATAACGTACACTTATTCAGCCGGTTGTTCACTATTCTTTATTTATTTTAAATTGCCTTTTAAATGTCTATTCTTGGTGTTGGGTTTTATCAAATAAATTTCCCCAAAAAATGTGACTTATACTCCAGTGGGTCTTGTATATGTTTTTTTCCTTCTTATGCATTTTCGGCCGGTGCGACTTATACTCCGTAGCGACTTATAGTCCGAAAAATATGGTATATGCGGCTTTTACACACACATAAGGGAATGCAAAGCATACTTGGTCAACAGCCATACAGGTCACACTGAGGGTGGCCGTATAAACAACTTTAACACTGTTACAAATATGCGCCACACTTTGAACCCACACCAAACAAGAATGACAAACACATTTCGGGAGAACATCCGCACCGTAACACAACATAAACACAACAGAACAAATACTCAGAAACCCTTGCAGCACTAACTCTTCCGGGACGCCACAATATACAACCCCCGCTACCACCAAACCCCGCCCCCCCCATTCACATTGTTTAATGCAGGGGTCACCAACGCGGTGCCCGCGGGCACCAGGTAGCCCGTAAGGACCAGATGAGTCGCCCGCTGGCCTGTTCTAAAAATAGCTCAAATAGCAGCACTTACCAGTGAGCTGGCATTTACAGAGAAAAAAAGTGCTGCACTTTCCCTCTGTGCAGATGGTGCTAAAAGACAATGCTTCTGCATCTGAGGCTTTTGACAAAGTTGCAGAAAAGTACTCTCAGGTCATAAACAGAGTTGGGCAAGAGTTTGAAAACAGGTTTTGTGACCTGGATCAGCTTGAGCCATGTGTGTCGTTCATTTCTAATCCTTTCAGGAACGTGGACACATCATGCATTGCTGAGCAGTTAAGTGCAACATTCAGCCTGGATGCTGAACAGGTGGAGATTGAAATTGTAACACTGCAAAATGACCTCCACCTCAAAGCCCACCAGGCTGCACCAAACTTTTGGTGCCTTGTTGACACAGAAAAGTACAGTGGTGTATGTGCAGCAGCTATGAAGGTTGCAAGCCTGTTTGGTTCAACTTATCTTTGTGAATCAGCCTTTTCTGACATGAACTTCATCAAGAACAAACACTGATGCACATCTGCAAGACTCACTCAAAGTTGCAGTGTCAAGTTACACACCAGAGTACAACACACTAGTTAACAGCATGCAATGCCAGGCTTCCCACTAACTGACAAAGAAACAGATAACAGATTTGGTGTCCAGTTCAAAGTGTGACTTGATTTAATTAAAAATGTGAGAGTTGACTTTTTGTATTTTCCATGAGTTATTATTTGTACAAACATGGTGCAAAGTAATTCATGATTTTTTTTAAAAATGTTAGTGGCTAGCTAGTTAAAATGGGATATTTTGATTTCACAAGACTGTCTTAGAAGTGATCATTTGAAAATGTTCAATTTGAAAAATGTGCACTAAGAGAAAATATAAAAATAAAGTGTTGCATATTGATATTTATCTGTTTCTATATATATTTATTGTGAGAAATCATTAAGATGATCAGTGTTTCCACAATGATAAATATAAATTATTAATAATAACATAGAGTTAAAGGTAAATTGAGCAAATTGGCTATTTCTGGCAATTTATTTAAGTGTGTATCAAACTGGTAGCCCTTCGCATTAATCAGTACCCAAGAAGTAGCTCTTGTTTTCAAAAAGGTTGGTGACCCCTGGTTTAATGCATCCAGCGGGGCATCACAACAAAATTAGGCATAATAATGTGTTAATTCCACGACTGTATATATCGGTATCGGTTGATATAGGAATCGGTAATTAAGAGTTGGAGAATATCGGAATATCGGCAAAAAAGCCATTATCGGACATCTCTAATCATTATCCATTTGATTCAATTTTAATCACACTAATGAAGATATGTGATGACAAACAAAGCAAAGGCAGTAGCCATGTCAAATAAATGATACTAATATCGACTGAATGCTAAATTACGGTAGAGCTAACACAGGCTTAGCCAACTGGAAGACAAACATGTTGACAACAAACTAACAAGTGGATTAAACATTGCTAAAGAATGGCTAAAACAGGATATAAACAATTAAACGGTAAACACTGAGACTGGATGTTCACTTGATGCTAAATTGCTAAAGACACAACACTGGTAATATAGGCTAATGACATGTGGCTATTTGATGCTAGCTAACACAGCTTAAGCTACCAACTGAATGCTCACAAAGATAAAAATGACCAACATGGGGAAGAAGGCATACTGAATAAAGTAAAAGTAATACATAACATTGCTAATGGAGAGATAATCACACTGAGAAAAGATGCCAAGTCATTGTTAGCTGATGCTAAATCCCCGATGACACAAGCCAACACAATGATAGCAATACAGTAGGTTGATTAACCCATCCATTTTCTACCGCTTCTCCCTCCGGGGGTTGCGGGGGGTGCTGGAGCCTATCCCAGCTGCACTCGGGCGGAAGGCAGGGTACACCCTGCACAAGTCGCCACCTCATCGCAGGGCCAACACAGACTAACTGAATGACAACGTGATTGCAGGATACGACTAGAATGAATCATCATGTATGGTTTACGCAGCAAATAGTCAATACCATGTCTAATGTTGGGAAAGCTGCATGCCTTTTGACCTCCACATCCTCCTCCATGCTCTGAGCAGCATCACTAATGATGGTCTGCATGCTCTTACAGGCCTCTTCTGGAAACATCTGACACAGGGTGTATAACTCTCTGCATGGAAGAAAAGCATAAACACAGATTCAATTTAGCGAACTAAGTATTACAATTATTGGGCCGACAAGGATCTTACGGTATGAGCTTGTCAATGGTGGTGAGTTCAGGAGGACTCCTGCAGGCCAGTTCTCCAAAGTACTCCAACAGGAAGTCAACTAGTTTCTGGGAGAGATGTCCTGTTAGTTAATAATATGTCATGCATTACACACAATAGGGCTGGAGGGATTATGGCAAATATAATAATTAGAGATGTCCGATAATGGCTTTTTTGCCGATATTCCGATATTGTCCAACTCTTAATTACCGATTCCGATATCAACCGATACCAATATATACAGTCGTGGAATTAACACATTATTATGCCTAATTTTGTTGTGATGCCCCGCTGGATGCATTAAACAATGTAACAAGGTTTTCCAAAATAAATCAACTCAAGTTATGGAAAAAAATGCCAACATGGCACTGCCATATTTATTATTGAAGTCACAAAGTGCATTATTTTTTTTCACATGCCTCAAAACAGCAGCTTGGAATTTGGGACATGCTCTCCCTGAGAGAGCATGAGGAGGTTGAGGTGGGCGGGGTTGGGGGGCCGGGTATTGGGTTAGGGGGTAGCGGGAGGTGTATATTGTAGCGTCCCGGAGGAGTTAGTGCTGCAAGGAGTTCTGGGTATTTGTTCTGTTGTGTTTATGTTGTGTTACGGTGTGGATGTTCTCCCGAAATGTGTTTGTCATTCTTGTTTGGTGTGGATTCACAGTGTGGCGCATATTTGTAACAGTGTTAAAGTTGTTTATACGGCCACCCTCAGTGTGACCCGTATGGCTGTTGACCAAGTATGCATTCCATTCACTTGTGTATGTGAAAAGCCGTAGATATTATGTGATTGGGCCGACACGCAAAGGCAGTGCCTTTAAGCTTTATTGGCGCTCTGTACTTCTCCCTACGTCCGTGTACACAGCGGTGTTTTAAAAAGTCATAAATTTTACTTTTTGAAACAGATACCGATAATTTTGAAACCGATACAGATCATTTCGATATCACATTTTAAAGCATTTATCGGCCGATAATATCAGCGGTCCGATATTATCGGACATCCCTAATAATAATCATGATTACTTAGATTGATATTGAAATTACGATTAATAACACGCTTATTCATTTACTTGAAAACATGAGTATTTATTGTACCAAAAAAAGGGTATAAATTAGTAATGAGTAAAATAATATTAAAAGTAGTAACAATAAATTGAATTCGCAATAGCAAAAAGTTTTGTTTTTAATTCCGTTTTTTACCTTTTACACTTATTTTAGCACCATAGAGTGTGTGCTTTTGTGTCAAATAAAATTGTATATGTTGGTTAATTAAATGCAAAATCCTCAAATGTTTTGGTGCAATACATCTTTGGACAAAGTTGACCAGTATTTTAGGTCAAAGCATAAATAACTATGTAAATGTATCAATAAGTGCTTTAACAAAAACCTTGATTTTGTTAGTGCAGTCAGACTGAAAGTGGAGCATTGCGCTATTATTGTGAAGGGAGAAAGTGTGCTGTGCTGCTGTTCTCAGCCTGCAAATAAAGACAACTTGAGGTTGTAAAAATAAAAAAATAAAAAAGACCGTCTCAAGTTGTGACTGCTATTTGTACATTGATCTTAAATCGATGATGTCTTTTACAATAACACAAGCAGATGATAAATAAATGATAAATGGGTTATACTTGTATAGCGCTTTTCTACCTTCAAGGTACTCAAAGCGCTTTGACAGTATTTCCACATTCACCCATTCACACACACATTCACACACTGATGGCGGGAGCTGCCATGCAAGGCGCTAACCAGCACCCATCAGGAGCAAGGGTGAAGTGTATGATATGTGTTGTGGGGTATTGATAGTTCTTGCTAGTTTAGTCGCTGTTTCAAGTGACCGTCTCCACATTGTTTAGTCCAGAACGGGGCGGTTGAGTGTGTCGGGGATGAATGGCACATTATTTTCCCAAACAAATGTTCATTCTCCTCACAACGACATTTCACTCACATTTATGTCAATTTCCCTGATATTCTGCATTTAACAGCGAATTATCCAGCAGAGCCTCCTCTCCAGTACACCTGAATAGATCTTACCGGGAAGGCTGGGGAGTGTGATCCTATGATAGATGGAACACACCCTCCGATTCCCCTTTTTAAATAGAGGCACCACCCCCGATGTCCATGTAATGCTGCAGAGTCTTGTCAACAATGACAACTCCACAGCATCCAGAGCCTAATGGAACTCCGGGTGGATCTCATGCACCCTCGGGGCCTTGCCACCCAGGAGCTTCTTAACTACCTCGGCAACCCTAGCCCCAGAAATAGGAATGCAGTCCCCAGGCACTGCTTCCTCATTGGAAGATTGTAGGTGGGATTGAGGAGGTTTTCGAAGTATTCTTTCCACTGATCCACAACATCCCCAGTCGACGTCAGCAGTACACCGTCCCCACTATACATGGTGTTTACAGTGCATTGCTTCCCTCTCCTGAGGCGGCGGATGGTGGTCCAGAATCGCTTCGAAGCAGTCTGGGAGTCATTCTCCATGGCTTCTCTGAACTCCTCCCATGTCCGGGTTTTTGCCTCTGCAACCGCCAAAGCCGCACACCGCTTGGCCTGTTGGTACCTGCCTGCTGCCTACAGAGTCCCATGAGCCAAAAGGACCCGATGCGACTGATTCTTTGGCTTAACGGCATCCCTCACCGCTGGTGGGGTTCTGGAACTACCGCCACATTGTGGCCACAGCTCCGATCGGCTTCCTCGACATTAGAGGCATGGAACACGGTGTACTCGGACTCAATGTCCAGCGCCTCCCTCGTAACATGTTCGAAGTTCTTTCATGGTGAGATCCCAAACTCCTAATAGACGTGCACTGTTTTCATTCTTTCGCTCCTCACCTGTTTCACTGTCACAAGCACGTTGCGTGGCCTATTAATCGTTTTTATTTTTTCAATTATTATATTTTCATGATCTTGAGAAACCATAATCAAAATCAAAATTTGATGAAATGTCCAGCCCTAACAAACAATATCGTAGAGTATAAATCCACTTTGTACCTGTAGTTTCGGTTTATTTCCAACAGCCAAACTTGGGTGGTTGCTCTTCTGAGTCCTGGCCACTATGAGGCGCTGGTTGTCAGGGGTGTGGCCACGAAGCAGCTTTTTAAAATCACCATAGCTTTCCGGAGCTGCAAGGCACACAAAGAAAACAACAATATTATTATAGTATAATTAGGTACTCTACTTTTTAACTTATGTCTATTATTACACGGAAAATCATCATGGAGTGCCTCATCAACAGTTATGTTGACACAGTAATATTAGAGTCTGAAATATGCTTTCCAAAAAGATAGCTAATACTGCCACATAACAATGCTAACACAGGCTAAACTGATCTATAGAGGATCATGTGAGCTATTAAAACGCTAAGACACAGTTGTCACCATAATTAATAAAGACTTAACATTTTTTTAATTAAAAAAATAAATTATAGTGGAAACAAATTAAGTTAATATGTGGCTACGAAGGCGGGCTAATACAATCCTGCACTGCTAAACACAGCTCATGTAGGATAAAATAAAATAAAATAAGGATAACCCCATTTAAAAGAAAAATATTAAAAGGTTCAGCAACAATTTATAACATTTTTTTTTTAAAAGACAGTTATCACTAATCCAATAATACTAATGCATGGCTAGCTAAATGCTAACGTTGACTATTTCACTGCTAAGACAAAGGCTAAAAGAAGCAAACTGTAGTTAAAGAAAACCAATATGACTAAAAGTTGCCAAAAGCAGGCTAATACACACCTATAATAATACAACTGAACAAAATAAAGTGTAATTGGACAAGTTACCAGCAAAAGTGTATGGAAGTTCTGCTCTGGCTGCCTCCTGCTGGGCCTTTCGCTCTTCTTCGCTCAGGCTCTTCTTTGCTTTGGCACCGGGCTCTTCATCCTCATCTTCTTCCGCTTCATCTTCACTTTCCCGCTCGGACTCCAAGTCTGAATGACCATCCTCCTCTTCATTGCTGTCTGCATCCTCTTCATTGCTCTCTGCATCCTCTTCATTGCTGTCTGCATCCTCTTTATCATCATCCTCCTCCTCCTCCTCCTCCTCCTCCTCCTCCTCCTCACTACTTTCTCCTTCTTCATCGCCTTCTTCTTTGTCTTCTGCCGACTCCTCTTCAACGTTCCATTTGCCGTCCTTAACAATAATTTACAATTTAGTTCTCTCTGTTGTGTTCATGTTGTCCATGTATTTGCTCACCTCATAGGCTAAGGTGTTTTTGACGTGTTTGTCCAGGACGAAACCGTCATTGAGGTCGTCAGCCGACATGTGGCCCTTATGCCGCGTACCTTCCGCTTCTCCTTCATCTCCCATCATCCTCTTCAGTCGATCAGCCTGGAAAATACATAGCATGCGTGTGATGATGACCATAGAAGCGGCGAGTGAAGTTACTGGGATGTAGAAGTAGTGTGGCCCAAAATAAAAGCAGTACACATGATTGTACTGGCTGCTCAGTACAATAAGGCTAAATAATATAACACACAGATATATATACCTGTACCGTGTATATGTATATATATATATATATATATATATATATATATATATATATATATATATATATTAGGGCTGCAACAAGTAATCGATTAAATCGATTAAAATTGATTATTAAAATAGTTGCCGATTAATTTAGTCATCGATTCGTTGGATCTATGCTATGCGCATGCGCAGAGGTTTTTTTGTTTTTTGTTTTAATAAACCTTTATTTATAAACTGCAACATTTACAAACAGCTGAGAAACAATAATCAAAATAAGTATGGTGCCAGTATGCTGTTCTTTTTTCAATAAAATACTGGCTGGATAGAAATGTAGTTTGTCTCCTTTATCCGATTATTAATCGAAGTAATAATCGACAGATTAATCGATTATCAAATTAATCGTTAGTTGCAGCCCTAATGTATATATATATATATATTTAGGCATTAGCATTAGATGTTTATTAAACTTCTTTTTACACTTGCATGATGGTTAAAAAATGTTTAAAAGATGCATGAATCATTAGCTATCTATACTTCTTTAACTTTGTTTAAAACGCATATGACAGTTAAACATGTTAAAATGTTACTTAAAATGTCCCGAGGTTAAAAGTTTGACACTGTAAAGGATTAATTCTGTTTCAATTGTCTAAATTGGGGAAAACGTGGCTAAATATTAAATATTTTTTGCGCACAAATCAATAAATCCAATATAACAAAAAAAAAATCTGCTTTTACAATTAAGTAGTGAGGAGGCCGTGTGAAATTTGGGAACGTACCTCAAGTTTCTGCAGCTTTTCCCGCTCCTCCCTGGCAAGCTCCTCAGGGTTCTTCAACTTCTCAGAGGGCTGAGCCTTCATCTCGAAGCCGAGCTCCCTCACCATCATGTCGTACTCCTCCAGCTGCAGTACGAGGAGGAAATGTAAACCATAACGCTCAATGAAGGTTATAAAACAAAACAGTTACCTTTGGTTTCTCCTCTTCCTGCTTCTCCTCTTGCTGAGCTTTAGGCTTCTTCTGCACCATCAGAGCCTGGATGCTCTTCCAATCTTCGTCCAGCTTCTCAGTCAGCTCCTGTGCTTCCTCTTTCTGCACTTGTCGCTCCCTCTAAAGAAAACCACACAGGTTTGTTGTCCGGTCCTCTAGCAGCAACAGGGAGTCGACGAACCTTCTCCTGTTTGGATTTGTGGATGAGCTCCTCAATTAGCTCCTGTCTGGACTTAGCTTTGGGACCTCCTCCATCTCCGTAGGTCTTTTTCCTGAGGAGGCCTCCTCCCCCGCCGAAGTGGGCGGCAGTTAGCTCAGCTAAAATGGTCAAGATATTTTTATGTAAGAATTTCAATAAAAGTCAGTAACTATTATCATTCAGCTCAAAAATCTTCCACTCAAGTCCTGCAAGTGGCAGCATCACATATGGTAAAGTGGGTGCCAACTGTCGAACAGCCAGCTTTTTCCACATAAAAGTACTCAATG
Source organism: Entelurus aequoreus (assembly GCF_033978785.1). NCBI lineage: Eukaryota > Metazoa > Chordata > Actinopteri > Syngnathiformes > Syngnathidae > Entelurus > Entelurus aequoreus. The sequence goes on along the minus strand of NC_084751.1, from coordinate 28,035,156 downwards.
CAGAATCAGATTCATTGGGATGTATTTAAAGAGACTGGCGGTTAAACAAGGATGGATAGATGGATGTATCCATCCATCTTCTTCTGCTTATCCGAGGTCGGGTCGTGGGGGCAGCAGCCTAAGCAGGGAAGCCCAGACTTTCCTCTCCCCAGCCACTTCGTCCAGCTCTTCCTGGGGGATCCCGAGGCGTTCCCAGGCCAGCCGGCAGACATAGTCTTCCCAACGTGTCCTGGGTCTTCCCCGTGGCCTCCTACCGGTCGGACATGCCCTAAACACCTCCCTAGGGAGGCGTTCGGGTGGCCTCCTGACCAGATGCCCGAACCACCTCATCTGGCTCCTCTCGAGGTGGAGCGGCTTTACTTTGAGCTCCTCCCGGATGGCAGAGCTTCTCACCCTATCTCTAAGGGAGAGCCCCGCTACCCGGCGGAGTAAACTCATTTCGGCCGCTTGTACCCGTGATCTAGTCCTTTCGGTCATAACCCAAAGCTCATGACCATAGGTGAGGATGGGAACGTAGATCGACCGGTAAATTGAGAGCTTTGCCTTCCGGCTCAGCTCCTTCTTCACCACAACGGATCGATACAGCGTCCGCATTACTGAAGACGCCGCACTGATCCGCCTGTCGATCTTACGATCCACTCTTCCCTCACTCGTGAACAAGACTCCAAGGTACTTGAACTCCTCCACTTGGGGCAGGGTCTCCTCCCTAACCCGGAGATGGCACTCCACCCTTTTCCGGGCGAGAACCATGGACTCGGACTTGGAGGTGCTGATTCTCATCCCAGTCGCTTCACACTCGGCTGCGAACCGATCCAGTGAGAGCTGAAGATCCTGGCCAGATGAAGCCATCAGGACCACATCATCTGCAAAAAGCAGAGACCTAATCCTGCAGCCACCAAACCGGATCCCCTCAACGCCTTGACTGCGCCAAGAAATTCTGTCCATAAAAGTTATGAACAGAATCGGTGACAAAGGGCAGCCTTGGCGGAGTCCAATCCTCACTGGAAATGTGTCCGACTTACTGCCAGCAATGCGGACCAAGCTCTGACACTGATCATTCAGAGAGCGGACCGCCACAATCAAGACAGTCCAATACCCCATACTCTCTGAGCACTCCCCTCAGGACTTCCCGAGGGACACGGTCGAATGCTTTCTTCAAGTCCACAAAGCTTTGTGGACTTTGATAGATGTATTTATATATAATTATTGAAAGTTGTTTTTATTTATTTATATATTCATTGATTGTATTTATTATTATACTTTTATTATATTTTATTCATTTGAAAGAGGGATTTTTCAGTTCATGTTTTTCCAGCTGAATTTATTGGGAACATCCAAGACAGAATACATTCCCCTCACACAAAAAAGGTGTGGTATTAAATAGTTCATTTTTCAAATAAGAATAATCTTACTTTTTAATTCGGCTTAATCATGATTAATTATGGGTTATTACTACTCACTTATATAATTAAAATAACTTTAAAATATTTGGACAAAAATGCAATTTTATTGTCAGAATATCATACAGGCAAATGTTTAAATGTTTTACTTCAGTGGTCCGCAGCCACCGGTACGGGGACCGTGACGCATTTGCTACATGAATTAATTTATAAACTACCACATTTTCTCAGACTTAACTTTCGCCTGTCCCACTAAACACATCAATAAGCTTGTTAATAGATGTAAATTACAATTTGTTTGTTATAGTATATGGGACAATGCACATTAATGTAAATATAAAATGTTAATGTGCCAGATTATAGCCAAAGGCTAATTTCCATCTGCAGTGCCCTGCAGGGTCATTGTATATAGCAGGGGTTCTTAATCTTGGGACCCAACTTTTGAAGTGAAGTGAAGTGAATTCTATTTATATAGCGCTTTTCTCTAGTGACTCAAAGCGCTTTACATAGTGAAACCCAATATTTAAGTTACATTTAAACCAGTGTGGGTGGCATTGGGAGCAGGTGGGTATAGTGTCTTGCCCAAGGACACAACGGAAGTGACTAGGATGGCGGAAGCGGGAATCGAACCTGCGACCCTCAAGATGCTGGCACGGCCACTCTACCAACCGAGCTATGCCGCCCCATCTTTTCCGCAACAGAGGAGCCCGGGGACCACCTTAATATTAACACTGAATTAGTAATGTTACTCTTGATTTTTATCATATTCAATAATTATATCTAACCTACTTACAGTTTACTACCTTGTCAAATTATATAAAAGCATGTGTTAATCACAAAGATTATATTATTAATTTAACAAATAAACCTTAGGCTTAGGTCAGGCTGATTTTAAAAAGATGTACTAACCAAATAAACAATACATTACATACAGTATGTATTATATTGTGCTAAAATAAATAAACTAAATTATTAATAAATATGTTTAACTAAACTGTCAATAAAATTAAAGTGCAAATGAAAATACAGCTTTGCCACTTTAGTCATAATTTGTGTGGAAAGCCAGTCCGTGAAAATAATGCATACATTAAACCGGTCCCTGGTGGCAAAAAGGTTGGGGAACCCTGTTTTACTTGAATGCATGTTATTCATTTGTTCAAAATGTGGTTACAATGTTATCTAAAGTCCCATCTGGGTGTATTTTGAAGTGAAATTTGCCAGCAAGCACACCAGTCAGTCTCCTCACTCATCTTTGCACTGATGTATGCATTGACCTGATCCCTGACAGTATAATAACACATGCCGCCTTTTAGATAACCATCAGCAGTTAAGATATGGTCAAAATGAATTGCTTGATTAATGCATACATAACACACATATACATATACATACACATATATACAGTACAGGCCGAAAGTTTGGACACACCTTCTCATTCAATGTGTTTTCTTTATTTTCATGATTATTTACATTGTAAATTGTCACTGAAGGCATCAAAACTATGAATGAACACATGTGGAGTTACTGTATGTACTTAAAAAAAGGTGAAATAACTGAAAACATGTTTTATATTCTAGTTCCTTCAAAATAGCCACCCTTTGCTCTGATTACTGCTTTGCACACTCTTGGCATTCTCTCGATGAGCTTCAAGAGTTAGTCGCCTGAAAAGGTTTTCACTTCACAGATGTCATAGTTTTGATGCCTTCGGTGACAATCTACGATGTAAATAGTCATGAAAATATAGAAAACGCATTGAAATGAGAAGGTGTGTCTAAACTTTTGGCCTGTACTGTATATATATATATATTTTTTTCATATTAAAAACTGTAGGCATTGATGAAAACATTGATGGAGGTAAATATATTGACTTTGTGTACCCACCTGATAAAATGCCTTTCTCCTCTGACTCGTCGTCACTGTTCACCATGTCGGTAAACTTCTCTATTTCGGACAGTGATTGTCCGAAATGGGTCAGCTCCTCCTCCTCGTTCAGGTTGTACACGTCCTTCCGCTCATGGGCACGCTGAAAGACAGACACATTTTCTTAAAGGCCTACTGAAACCCACTACTACCGACCACGCAGTCTGATAGTTTATATATCAATGATGAAATCTTAACATTATAACACATGCCAATACGGCCGGGTTAACTTATAAAGTGACATTTTAAATTTGCCGCTAAACTTCCGGTTCGAAACGCCTCTGAGGATGACGTATGCGTGTGACGTAGCCCGGCGAACACGGGTATGCCTTCCACATTGAAGCCGATACGAAAAAGCTCTGTTTTCATTTCATAATTCCACAGTATTCTGGACATCTGTGTTCGTGAATCTGTTTCAATCATGTTCATTGCATTATGGAGAAGGAAGCCGAGCAAGCAAAGAAGAAAGTTGTCGGTGCGAAATGGACGTATTTTTCGAACGTAGTCAGCCACAACAGTACACAGCCGGCGCTTCTTTGTTTACATTCCCGAAAGATGCAGTCAAGATGGAAGAACTCGGATAACAGAGACTCTAACCAGGAGGACTTTTGATTTGGATACACAGACGCCTGTAGAGAACTGGGACAACACAGACTCTTACCAGGATTACTTTGATTTGGATGACAAAGACGCAGACGTGCTACTGTGAGTATGCAGCTTTGGCTTTTTTTTGCGTATGTACGTAACTTTTTTAAAATATATAAGCTTTATGAACCTTGGGTTAGGTGAACGGTCTTTTGGGCTGAGTGATTGTGTGTGTTGATCATGTGTTTGAATTGTATTGGCGTGTTCTATGGAGCTAGGAGCTAGCAGAGGAGCTAGGAGCTAGCATAACATGTACCGTACCGTACGTGCGCGTCACGTACATAACTTTTTAAAAATATATAAGCTTTATGAACCTTGGGTTAGGTGAACGGTCTTTTGGGCTGAGTGATTGTGTGTGTTGATCATGTGTTTGAATTGTATTGGCGTGTTCTATGGAGCTAGGAGCTAGCAGAGGAGCTAGCATAACACGTACCGTACCGTACGTGCGCGTCACGTACGTAACTTTTTAAAAATATATAAGCTTTATGAACCTTGGGTTAGGTGAACGGTCTTTTGGGCTGAGTGATTGTGTGTGTTGATCAGGTGTTTGAATTGTATTGGCGTGTTCTATGGAGCTAGGAGCTAGCAGAGGAGCTAGGAGCTAGCATAACAAACACACAGGTGTTATTATGCAGGATTAATTTGTGGCATATTAAATATAAGCCTGGTTGTGTTGTGGCTAATAGAGTATATATATGTCTTGTGTTTATTTACTGTTGTAGTCATTCCCAGCTGAATATCAGGTACCGTGAGTATGCAGCCTTGGCTGCTAAACATTCGATAACTTGACCGTATGTGCGCGTCACGTACGTAACTTTTTTAAAATATATAAGCTTTATGAACCTTGGGTTAGGTAAACGGTCTTTTGGGCTGAGTGATTGTGTGTGTTGATCAGGTGTTTGAATTGTATTGGCGTGTTCTATGGAGCTAGGAGCTAGCAGAGGAGCTAGGAGCTAGCATAACAAACACGCAGGTGTTTTTATGCAGGATTAATTTGTGGCATATTAAATATAAGCCTGGTTGTGTTGTGGCTAATAGAGTATATATATGTCTTGTGTTTATTTACTGTTGTAGTCATTCCCAGCTGAATATCAGGTCACCCCCGGCTCTCACAGCATCTTCCCTATCTGAATAGCTTCAACTCCCCACTAGTCCTTCACTTGCACTTTACTCATCCACAAATCTTTCATCCTCGCTCAAATTAATGGGGAAATTGTCGCTTTCTCGGTCCGAATCTCTCTCACTTCATGCGGCCATCATTGTAAACAATAGGGAACTTTGCGTATATGTTCAACTGACTACGTCACGCTACTTCCGGTAGGTGCAAGCCTTTTTTTTATCAGATACCAAAAGTTGCAATCTTTATCGTCGTTGTTCTATACTAAATCCTTTCAGCAAAAATATGGCAATATCGCGAAATGATCAAGTATGACACATAGAATAGATCTGCTATCCCCGTTTAAATAAAAAAAATTCATTTCAGTAGGCCTTTAAACACCAAGAGATGTTAAAGTAAAAAGCACAAGATGACTTGACTCACCTGTCTCTCCATGGCAAACCTCTGGAGGATTTTGTCTTCTGGAGCTATCTTGGAGTCATACTCTCCCAAGCGTCTGTCGATCAGTTTGTTGGACTTGTTCTTGAGTTGGTATTCTTTCAGGAGGGTTTCTTTTCTCTAATGGACAAAGAACCAGCAAAAGAAGAAAAGTCAAATCCTCACAAAAATTGTGTGAGGATGTAACAGGTGGAAAAGAAAGTGCATCTCTATCCTCCTTCAAAACCGCACTAAAAGAACACCTCCAGGCAACTACAACCCTAGACTAACACCCTTCCCCCATCACATCCCACCTCCCCGGATTGTAAATAATCAAATGTATGTACTTGTTCTTATGCTTTCTGAGCTCACTATGTTTACTGCTCGCTGTACATATCCTACGAAGTCAGACCTACGCTGTTACAATGTCAATTTCTCAGATGACATAATTGTTGAGGACTGAAGTGCTGATATCAACCAAACCTAACCCCCCAGCCCCAACCCCCTCAGCATCCCACCCCCCGGATTGTAAATAATGTAAATAATTAAATGTATATACTCTTATGATTAACTTGTGTGATGACTGTATTATGCTGATAGTAGATATTTGTATCATGAATTGATTAACAATTAAAACAAGGCGACTCTGTAAAGAATCTAGGTATTATCTTCGACCCAACTCTCTCGTTTGAGTCACACATTAAGAGTGTTACTAAAACGGCCTTCTTTCATCTCCGTAATATCGCTAAAATTCGTTCCATTTTGTCCACAAGCAATATTATCCATGCGTTCGTTACATCTCGTCTCGATTACTGTAACGTTTTATTTTCGGGCCTCCCTATGTCTAGCATTAAAAGATTACAGATGGTACAAAATGCGGCTCCTAGACTTTTGACAAAAACAAGAAAGTTTGATCATATTACGCCTATACTGGGTCACTTGCACTGGCTTCCTGTGCACCTAAGATGCGAATTTAAGGTTTTACTACTTACGTATAAAATACTACACGGTCAAGCTCCTGCCTATCTTGCTGATTGTATTGTACCATAAGTCCCGGCAAGAAATCTGCGTTCAAAGAACTCCGGCTTATTAGTGATTCCCAGAGCCCAAAAAAAGTCTGCGGGCTATAGAGCGTTTTCTATTCGGGCTCAATACTATGGAATGCCCTCCCGGTAAAAGTTAGAGATGCTACCTCAGTAGAAGCATTTAAGTCTCATCTTAAAACTAATTTGTATACTCTAGCCCAGGGGTCACCAACCTTTTTGAAACCAAGAGCTACTTCTTGGGTACTGATTAATGCGAAGGGCTACCAGTTTGATACACACTTAAATAAATTGCCAGAAATAGCCAATTTGCTCAATTTACCTTTAACTCTATGTTATTATTAATAATTAATGATATTTACACTTAATTGAACGGTTTAAAAGAGGAGAAAACACGAAAAAAATGACAATTACATTTTGAAACATAGTTTATCTTCAATTTCGACTCTTTAAAATTCAAAATTCAACCGAAAAAAGAAGAGAAAAACTAGCTAATTCCAATCTTTTTGGAAAAAATTAAAAAAATAATTTATGGAACATCATTAGTAATTTTTCCTGATTAAGATTAATTTTAGAATTTTGATGACATGTTTTAAATAGGTTAAAATCCAATCTGCACTTTGTTAGAATATATAACACATTGGACCAAGCTACATTTCTAACAAAGACAAATCATTATTTCTTCTAGATTTTCCAGAACAAAAATGTTAAAATAAATTCAAAAGACTTTGAAATAAGATTTAAATTTGATTCTACAGATTTTCTAGATTTGCCAGAATAATTTTTTTGAATTTTAATCATAATAAGTTTGAAGAAATATTTCACAAATATTCTTTGTCGAAAAAACAGAAGCTAAAATGAAGAATTAAATTAAAATGTATTTATTATTCTTTACAATAAAAAAAATAAATTCACTTGAACATTCATGTAAATTGTCAGGAAAGAAGAGGAAGGAATTTAAAAGGTAAAAAGGTATATGTGTTTAAAAATCCTAAAATCATTTTTAAGGTTGTATTTTTTTCTCTAAAATTGTCTTTATGAAAGTTATAAGAAGCAAAGTAAAAAAAATTCATGAATTTATTTAAACAAGTGAAGACCGAGTCTTTAAAATATTTTCTTGGATTTTCAAATTCTATTTGAGTTTTGTCTCTCTTAGAATTAAAAATGTCAAGCAAAGCGAGACCAGCTTGCTAGTAAATAAATACAATATAAAAAATAGAGGCAGCTCACTGGTAAGTGCTGCTATTTGAGCTATTTTTAGAACAGGCCAGCGGGCTACTCATCTGGTCATAACGGGCTACCTGGTGCCCGCGGGCACCGCGTTGGTGACCCCTGCTCTAGCCTTTAAATAGACTCCCTTTTTAGACCAGTTGATCTGCCGTTTCTTTTCTTTTCTTTTCTACTCTGCTCCCAACCCGGGGTGGACCGCTAGCCTGTCCATCGGATGGGGACATCTCTACGCTGCTGACCCGTCTCCGCTCGGGATGGTTCCTGCTGGCCCCACTATGGACTGGACTTTCGCTGATGTGTTGGACTTTCACAATATTATGTCAGACCCACTCGACATCCATTGCTTTTGGTCTCCCCTAGAGGGGGGGGGGGGGGGGGGGGGGGGTTACCCACATATGCGGTCCTCTCCAAGGTTTCTCATAGTCATTCACATTGACGTCCCACTGGGGTGAGTTTTCCTTGCCCGTATGTGGGCTCTGTACCGAGGATGTCGTTGTGGCTTGTACAGCCCTTTGAGACACTTGTGATTTAGGGCTATATAAATAAACATTTAGATTGATTGATTGATTGATTAACGTGTACCCTGACTTAAACAGGTTGAAAAACTTATTCGGGTCTTACCATTTAGTGGTCAATTGTACGGAATATGTACTGTACTATGCAATCTACTAATAAAAAAAGTTTCAATCAATCAATTGTGTTAAATGGACACAGCAGGGAGACTTCATGCACATTCTTTTTCCAAAAAAACAATTATTTTGCTATTCGAAAACCCCGGTTAAGATGCACTGTGATTAATCATCATAAAATAAAGTATAGTCTCTCAAAGAAAAACATTATGAAAACACTGCAGTGTGCAAATATTGCAGGTTAAGACGTGCAATGATTAAAGCTTATAAAACAGTTTGCTGGGTGTTAAAGTCTCACCTTCTTGATAGATTTGGACCGGGAGACCCCAGGGAGGCCCACATCATGCTTGCTTTTCCTCCCAAGCACATCGAATTTCTTCCTGTTGATTTTCACCTCAAAAGGATTATTCTTGATCTCGTTGGACGTTTTGGTTTTGCGGACTTTGTCCGCAATGCTCCTCTTTTTGGCCGGCTTCCCCATCTGGAAAAGTCAAAGTTAGTTAATGTGGGTGATCCGAACCCCCATCATATGTTATTAAGCATCTGTATGAAAACTGTCAACATTGTAAACGACACATATTTAACTTCCTAGCATATTTTGAGTCTACGTTAGCTAGCTATTTGTAAACAAACCACCATTTTCTAATTTACCCTTTCAGTGTGTCGAAGACTCAACGCCTATATAATCCAGTCCGAAGACAACATTTAACTGTTAAAAGTGCCAAAGTTTAGTGAATGAAATCACTTTTAAGCACCTGGCCACGTTTTTTATTTTTTTTTACCGGATTCTACTAGCAGCATGCAGGCGACGGTGTGAAAGGTCAAAACAAACGACAGCAACTCAAGAGCTACTCTGTGGTTCATTTTCTTACAGCGCCCCTACAGGTTTTACACACAATTACACATAGGAGTCTTCTAAGTATGGAACGCCACATTATCTCATTAATAAAATAATGTGCAGTTCCATACTTGACATTATATATATATATATATATATATATATATATATATATATATATATATATATATATATATATATATATATATATATATATATATATATATATATATATACATACATAAATAATACGTTTTATATAATTTAAATATATAAAATAATTCATATAAATTTTAATTAATAGGTTATTGATTAGTAAAATGTATTTTTTTAAATTAATATTGGCAAGTTATGTATCAGTAAGATTTATAATAGAGTTAGAGGGACAAGCGTTAGAGAATGGATGGATGGAAATAATGGTCGTGAGTTCAAGCCCCGGCCGAGTTATACCAAAGACTATAAAAATAGGACCCATTGCCTCCCTGCTTGGCACTCAGCATCAAGGGTTGGAATTGGGGGTTAAACCACCAAAAATGATTCCTGGGCACGGCCACCGCTGCTGCTCATTGCTCCCCTCACCTCCCAGGGGGTGAACAAGGGGATGGGTCAAATGCAGAGGTTCATTTCTTTCACCACACCTAGTGTGTGTGTGATGATCATTGGCAAAATATAGCAGTGAAAATGTAGTGTAATTAAAACATTTTTTTTAAATTAAATATATTTAAAAACCTTTCCCAATGTATTTTTTGGAATTAACTATGCATTTATTTTTAGGTGTACAGTCTTTAAAATATGAATATCAATCAATAAAAAAACAATAACACATCTTTTTTAAATATATGTAAAAAAAATAATTAATAAATAAAAACAAAATAGCTAGAATATTAGTAATAATAATGATAATAAGTAAAATAGAAATGAATAGAATAAAAATGAAGGACCTAAGAAGGCTTTAAAATTATTAGTAAAAAGCCTGATTAAAAATGTATGCCTTTAACCTTTCATTTAAAAATATCAACGGTCTTTGTATTCCTGAGGCTCTCCGGCAGGCTGTTCCACAAGTGGGGGCAATAGTGGCTACATGCTGCATATATAAACTTAAAAAGAACGACATATGAATGAAAATACAAATACAAACATTTTGGACATAGCATATTTATTTATGGTTGTAAAAAAAAAGAAGAAAAAAAACATGTGAAAGTAGTACGTCAGTCGATGATAACATGAGACATTTAGTTGGAAGTGATTCAGGCAGAACAAAGAATTAGCATATAATATTAGGTCTTTGTATTAATGCCCTGCAACCTAAAAGCACATCTCTCTACATGTTACAATAATGACAAAAGTATGTGCTGTAATAAAAGAGTTAAAGAGATCCAGTTTGATAAAAAATAAAAAAAACAGGCTGAGTTGTAACAGTGAAAGTGTTTTGGGTCTATACACAAGCTAAAAACAAATACATAAAACACTTGTGGAAAGTGGTTAAAGTAAAACAGTGGCGGTTCACAGTGCTCTCTCACAGCAAGCAGTTATGGCTCGTCTACGATGTGACAAAATAAAATACATCACACTAAATAAAGCATGTTCTTCCCCGTTTCTTTCAGTAGAGAAATAAAAATTGAAAAAAAGTTGAACTCCGACAAGTGGGAAAAAAAAGAAGCTATTCTTTGTACACATTCCTTCATATTAAAGCAACCATTGGATGCTTGTGGACGCTTCCTGGGATGTCTCACTCTGTGCATGAGAATAAATGCATTCCATTTACTGTAGCTTCTATCGTTAAAGCATTGCATAATGCGCTAAAACCTGTGCCGACCCTTTTATCGTTCTTATTTAAAAACTGAAAGTTACATAAGCGCGTATGCGTTGTTCCTTTCTGCAGCCAAGGTTATGTTTTTGTTTTTGCTTTTCAAAAGACACTTCGTTTTACAATCCCAATACATTCTAATGGTTACGACGCTTGAATTAAGTCCTTAAAAACTAACTCTTACTAGACATGCATTGAAGGCCAGCAGAGTGGACAAGACAGGAGGCATCACTCGCTCACAGCTAATGAGGGAAAACTGGATTATTTTTACACTGTATACAAAATTGGCACGCGCTAATGAAAGAAAAAATGGTTAAAAAGCAAGCGATGTTAAAATAAGCGGTGCTGCGATTAATCCAACAAAACCAAAAAGGACGAAAAAGAAATGTGAAGCTTATTTAGGACTCAGACTTCTTTTTGTTCTTCTTTAGGAAGGAAGGAGTGCGGAACTTCTTTTTCTTTTTGGAAGGCGATTTGCTGGGAGACTCGTCTCCCTCCTGGTCGCCTGCGTGGTCCTCACCGTCCGCGGCGGCTTCTGCAGCAGGGGCGGGCTCAGCAGCTGTGGGGGTGTGGGGGACTGTGACAGGGGCGGAGTCTTCGACGGGAAGTGCCGGGGCGTCGGAAGGGTCATCGGGGGTTAAATCTGGCAGGGTCTGTCTCAGGGTGGCAGCGTCGCTCTCATCCTTAAAGGTGGGCTCTGGCAAGGTCTCTGCCAGGGTGAGGAGAGGGAGAGTTGATCAAAAGAGCGAAAGAAGCTGCTGAACCACAATACCGGGAATTGAACACAAGGCTTAGCGCTCAAATCAGCCACCATTGAACTTCGGATACAAACTTTTACATAAGCACCCACCACAAAGCCTAAAGCTCCCTGAACAACCATTAAAACCAGAAATGCAGTCGCAGATGAATCCCACGTCTTCAGGTTTTCCCTCACACATTCCAATATCCAAATATGCAAATGCACAGAATGCAATTCATCACTGTTCAATTTTCTTGTTTGAAAAAAGAAAGCTTCTCACGAGTCAGCGACCAATAGCTCTACCATGTGATGAATTGACTAATCAACATTTCATCAACTCACTGAGCCCAAACGGTCACACACTTTTCCAAAAATGTACAGTAATACCGCACTGACCCGGATATAAGACGTCTCCTCTTTTCTAAAACCAGATTAAGCCATAAGTGGAAGACATACACTCATGTTCTCGATATCAGTGAATGAACAATTGGTATGTGTCAATATTGCTTAACTACCCAACTGTTTTTTGATGACCTTTCTACATAGATCAACCTTTGTGACATTTAAAAAAAAATCTAGCTGATCTCTGTGTCATGGCGATGCAGGTATATATGTGTGTGTGAGTGGCCCGGAAGAAAAGCTTTCACCCAAAGTTGGTGCAGCCTTTTTTTTATGTATAGATTTCTGGGACTTAAATAAGACAACCTTTTTTATGAGTAAAAAAAATACAAGCTTACATTCAGGTCAATACGGTATAATATGCAACATTCTGACTTAGCTTTACCTTCATTTAAACAGCAAAATCTTAACGAGTACCATTCCTTTGATCATTTGCACCCTGCATATAGACAAAAAATATATAGTCTATAACAGAAAAAGGCTTTCAGAGGTTTTTAGAAAAGCAAAACCCACACACACACACCAGCGCGGGAGCAACGACACAACTGTGTGTGCGCGTCTTAACCTCCTGAGACCTGAGCACTTATAATTCAGTTGCGCTAATTGGAACTGGTAGATATTGTATTGACATCCCATGGTTGTCATACAAATATCTATATGTTACACCAAAGTAAAAGCAATTTTATGGCTACAATTAAAAGTGTTTCAATAGTTTTCCATTTGTTATAATACTTCGCAATTAAGGGTCACAGGAGGATAATTTACACCCAAATTAACAGCGCATCATCAAAAGCAGCCCAAAAAATGGTCACCAGCAGAGAGAGCAACATGTTCTTGTTAAATTAGCCACCGTTCTTACGGTCAACATAATGCTGATGCACAATGTTAAGAAGCATTTGCCGCGTGAAGAACAAAAACACCAGTTTTAATGTTGCTCTAACACTACTAGCATGCTATGAAAACACTGCACTGCGCCTTTAATAATTCAACCATTACTGTCCGACACACACACACACACACACACACACACACACACACACACACACACACACACACACACACACACACACACACACACACACACACACACACACACACACACACACACACACACACACACACACACACACACACACACACTTCTTATATTGATAAAACATGGCTTTGGAGCAGCTTTTCAAAATGCAAAGCCCCGCACACTCAAATGAGGCACTGGTGTACCTGGTAAAGGCGTCGTCTGGAATGAAGAACAAAAGAACAACACATTTCCAGGACGTTACCCACCGTTTTGTGACATAACATGAGGTTATTTCCACAGTGCATCATTAGTAGGTTGACCAAAAGTTGAGTGGTGAGGTTTACTTCAGAGGCATCCGTCACTTTTTATTCATTTATTGACATAAGAACCAGGTATCAGATCAGTTGAGGAGTACAGGATTGAAGGTAGCATGACTATTCAGCACATTAACATTGTAGTGAATGTAAACTACTTCTAACTTTTGGTTACTATAGTTACTCACACAGGCCTACACTGAACATTATACCCACATATGGCCGTTTTCATCGTTTATTTACAGGGAACTTTTTGGAAAATGTCCATTTTTGGGTCACATTTGGAAATGTTTGCATTTTCATGCTGTAATATCGTTGACATGTAAACAAATTAAAATTACACCCTTTTATTTACTACTTACTGTATTTGTTTTGGGTTTTTAAAGCAGAACTTTACCGCGCAAATGCTGTTCTCAAAAAATTAGATACATGGTAATTGTATAATAAGGTTATCATTCAATTTATATAACAAGATAGAGAAATAGATAGGGATAGATAAGATAAGAAGTAGAGGTATACAGGTAGCTATTTAGAGCGGTATAGAGTTCGATATAGAGGTATAGAGATAGTTACAGTATATAGAGAAATAGATAGCTGTAGTGAGAGATAGAGGTATTGATAGCAATAGAGTATATATATATATATATAAATAGAAAGATATTGAAAAAATATAGATATTTACAGATATAGAGACATACATACATACTGGTCTTGACCTCAGTATGTATGATGAGATTATCGCAGATCTTCAAGATGCAACCTTTTAATCAATTTTGAATAATAGGATATTGAGATTGATTTGGTGGATTTAAAGATTCCTTTTTTATCTATAAATGAAATTATAAATGGGTATTTGGTGGGTAGATTTTGGAATGTATTGTATTGTATTTTGTATGATGATGTATATTTTAACTGTGGGTCCCTGTCCATAAGGTGTGTGCTTCTAAGGATGACCTTTTTGCAGAACGGACTCTGATATTAACAAAAGAAACAATAATGAAATACAAAACTATGTCTGTCTGTAAAAATAAAAATAAATAAATAATAGAGGTAGAGATGATCGACAGATAGATTGATTTAGAGTAGGTAAATATAGATATATATATTTATAGGCCTGTAGAGGGATAGTGATACATAGAGACAGTGAAAAAGAAAGAGAAATAATATTTTTAAATATAAATCAAAGGGCTTTGTTACGGCGCTGATACTACCTCAGAAGCCAGGAATTTTCTGAAAAAGTGACGCCTTTTTTCCAGGCAGTGTGAAAGTGAATCTAACAAAGTGGGAGGAGCTCTGAAATAACACCCATCCACATCCAGTAGGAGTCAGAGGACGACTTAAAACCGGGCGAAGGCATCTCAAAACCTTGGCCTATGAAGTTAGTCCAGACAGCGTTAGCACTACAGCCATGCAGAGGGAAGGGATGCTAGAAGACAAGCATGGAGGTGGTGTGGGTGTGGTCATTGGGAGGGTGGAACTGTACGTACTTACTATGGTAACAGGTACTCTTTTGCATTTCCTTCTCCTTTGATTGTAATCGCAGCCACAAAGAAGGAAAAAAAAGCACAAATAGAAACAAATGTCTATGCAGATCAAACCACAGGCACTGTGTTAAAATGAAAAAAACAACAAAAGGAAAACAAAATTGGGCAAAAAAAGAATGGTGGTTGGCCATTCTTAGTGAACCCCAACAAGATGTACGATGGAGGCGAAGGGGGTAAAGGAGAGACATGTTATTGAACAAAATTACATTTCTTAGATTACACCTGACATCAGAGCTGCACAACGGCTAACTATTGTTAGCAGAAGTCACAATTAAATATTCATAACCTTTATATTATGAACTATTGTGCCTATGAATATTCTCATTCATCCAGGTCATTGTATTGTCACGGCATTGCATCGATAGCAACAGGACTGTACAGATTGTCTTAGATGTATCCAGCAGGCTTCAGCAATTAATGCTCAGACAGATCTAGTCTGAGCGCTTCGTGCCGGATCCAAAGTATTTATCCTCTACAGAAGTGGACAGAGGTTTTCATTTTACATTAACAGCTTTTGCACCAAATAGAGCCAGGCCATTCTTGTTCGAGCATGCCCCCTCCTGTAGAAGATAAATACTTTGGATCTGGCACTAAGCGCTCAGACTAGATCTGTCCTATCTAAACCTATGAACTGATGAAACCTGCACAGAAGACAGGTGAAACGTGTTTGAGGACAGATCTTGTTTGACCGCTTGGTGTTGGATCCAAAGTATTTATCCTCCACAGGAGGGGGAATGCCCTGATATAAATGGTATCATTCTATTGTGGTGTAAAACGACAGCTGAAGGGTGCAAATAACCGAGACCTCGGTTATTGTGCTGGCAGAGGTCTTTGTTTTTATATTAACCACTATCCTTTTGCACCACAATAGAGCCGAGCCATTCTTGTCAGGGCATGCCCCCTCCTGTAGAAGATAAATACTTTGGATCCCACACCAAGCGCTTAAACTAGATCTGTCTTATCTAAATCTGTGAGCATTAACTTATAAAGCCTGCTCGGATGAGAGGTGAAACGTGCTTGAGGACAGATCTAGTCTGAGCGCTTGGTGCCGGATACAAAGTATTCATCCTATACAGGAGGGGGCATGCCCTGACATGAATAGTTTCATTCTATTATGGTGTAAAACAACAACTGTTCGGATGCAAAGAAGAGAGACGTCTGTTTTTGTGCTGGCAGAGAGCTCTCTTTGCATCTTAACCACTGTCATTTTTCATCACAATATAGTCAAAGCCATTTTCGTCAGAGCATGCCCCCTCCTATATAGGATAAATAATTTGGATTCCGCACCAAGCGCTCAGACTAGAGCTGTCTTATACAAATCTGTGAGCATGAACTGATGCAGCCTGCTAGGATGAGAGGCGAAATGTCTTTCAGGACAGATTTAGTCTGAGCGCTTGTTACCGGATCCAAAGTATTTATTCTCTACAGGAGGGGGCATGCCCTGACATAAATGGTTTCATTCTATTGTGGTGTAAAACGACAGTTTTAGGGTGCAGAGAAGAGAGACCTCTGTTATTGTACTGGCAGGGGTCTCTCTTTGCATCTTAACCACTGTCGTTTTGCATCACAATAAATTAAAAGCCATTTTTGTCGAGGCATGCCCCCTCCTGTAGAAGATAAATACTTTGGATCCCGCACCAAGCGCTCAAACTAGATCTGTCTAACCTAAATCTGTGAGCATGAACTGATGAAGCCTGCTCGGATGAGAGGCAAAACGTCTTCCACGACAGATCTCGTGTGAGCGTTTGGTGCCGGAGTATTTATCCTCTATAGGAGGGGGCATGCCCTGACATAAATGTTTTCAATCTATGGTGGTGTAGAACGACAACTGTAGGTCTCTTTGCATTTGTTGTTTTGCACCAAAATTGTGCCAAAAAATTTTTTTGTCTGGGCATGCCCCCTCCTGTAGAGGATAAATACTAAGGAGCGCTTGATGTTGTATTCAATCTTCTAAGACAAACAGTCCAGTTGTGATGGATTTAATGCCCTGAGAATTCTTAACTATTGTAACACTATGATGCTGCTGTGATGTAGGTGTAATCCAACAGTAATAAAGACCAAGAGGAAGAAAATGCTAAAATTTCTGTAAACTATAATTCTTACAAATAAATAACACATTTTGAATTTAAAGAAATGCAGTGTAACATTCGGGGACAAAACAACTATGCCCAAAGGAAATAATGGATAAAAACAAAAAAAATTAATTGTAAAAATAAATTAACTATTTTTAATGTTAAGATGTAAAAACAATAAAGTACTTAATCTCAACTTTAATGAATAACATAGGTGAGTCGTGTCACAGATGTACCTCACGTTTTCCAAGTTAATATCACAAAAGTGTAGCAAAACATAAATTCTTTGCATATGGTGCGGAACTAAGCAATCATGAGGCACGCTAACGTCTTGTGCAATACGGTCATAGTTTTATTCTTTTCCATATGCTGGAGGTTTGAGCAACTTAAGAGACAAAATAAACTAAACTATATGTATATTAGACGTGTGAAGTGCCACCATATACTTTTTATATTTTCTGTAGAGTAGATGGTATTTTTTTGTTTAGGCTTTAGCTTTGACCAAGTAGCAGTACGTTTTTGTTGATATATAGCTCCCTTTACAGTAATTATGTGTAATTTACCATCTACACTCTTGTTACATGACATTTACAATGAATGAATAATTAAGAGGAACAATAATAACTTGCTCAGAGTCACGTATAAAAAGAGTATGGCCAACTCGGTTTCAGGCAATCTCCTCAATGGATTGGTCAAAAGGCACTCGTGTGACTACAGGGTGCCATGATTACTACGAACTTAAAGCTGATCCTGTGTGTTAGCGGTGCTTCCTCAATAGCTTTTCGACGTCTAAAAATGCCCTGTTGTGCAGCATGGGGCTGCTCCCTCTTGGCCTGTTATTACACAAACACTGCACAATAGTAATGCGATTAAAAAATCAAAACAGCCACAGGGATGCATCGGAGGACTCCATTCCTTCTGGACACTGCTGAAGACGGCCCATGTAGGAACCCATGCTAAACCAGGCCGGATAAACCTACCTTCCTCTGCTCTAACTGGGGTGCTGGGGGGTGTACAGGTAGCCTTTGGGTCTTTGGCCTCCTCCTCCTCGGGTTCTGCTAGCTGCTCTTGATCTAAAATGAACAAATACAAGATTATATAATAATGAATGGTTTAATCCAAGACAAAAACAGAATAATTTAAAAGAGAGAATGCTTAAAAATCCACAAAAGTGTCAAACCAGTTAAGTAACTTAAAAGGAGCAGCAAGAGGTGATTGACCCAGGACAGGTTAGCAGGAAAACACACCACCATTAAAGTCCAAATTCGGGCTATTCTGATTGGATGATGGAGCTTCAATCATTAGGTTAGCACAGCACTCCACAGCAAAACACACTTTTGGATGCAAGGGACAAGCATCCTTGTTTGTTTAACGCTCAGCATCCTCAGCTCCTCGCCCAATCACACTGCAGGAAGTTCTCGGATGTCTTTGCACCAGACATCAGAGCGAGGGGGATAAGGGGATGGAGGGAGCAAATTAAAGCGGAGGTAGATTAATGTGTTGCTCGTGGTGACACAACAAAAACAGCAGCAGCAGACCCAAAACCTCCAGAGAGTAGAGGGCACAGCAGGTTGTGGGGAGGGGGGCTCCAAGCGTCCCACTGAGGTAGGCCGGGGATGAGCAGAGGGGAGGGGAGTTGCGGAGTGGTTGTTGAAGAAACGGGAGGCCGACACCGAAAAAGTGTCTCCGCTTCATGTACCTGGAGCCTGATCTGCTTCTAGTGGCTCCTTGCTGAGAGCTCGCAGCACGGCGCAGTGGAACTCCTTATGAGGGGAGTCGGGGAAGACCTCATCTGCAGGGCCCAGGGTCGAGGGGCCCTGCTCGGGGCCGCCGTCGGTTGCAGAGGGCTGAGGAGTGGGATCGGGGGCTTGAACCTTCGGTAACTTTTCCATTTCAGAACAGAGCGTGGCAGAGTCGCATTGCTCCTGCACTGTGAATTATGTTGCCGGTGCATGTGCGCGTGGAGAAATATCATCGTCTATCCAGAACCATTCAAATACAACACACCCATTTTACCTTCAGTCCCTTTCTGTTTCAGCTCCACTTCCCTGCGATACTCATCCAGCTCCTGGTCGGTGAACTTGTTGAAAGGGTTGGGCCCCTGCTTGCTGACGATCACCTTGGGTTGGTACTCCTTTTCAATAATGGCCTTAGATGCGGTCACTAGCTCCCCCTGCAGGGCAAAGATGAGAAGAGAAAGACAAAAACATTTAGAGCTCAAAATGCAGTCAAATATTTTTTGTTTAAACAGATCAGCTGGAATAGTAGTTAGAATCAACAGGACATGTTCAATCAATGTAAAAGTAATGTCTGTGTAGATCGGGGTGTCCAAACATTTTCCATCAAAGGCTGTAAACAGAAGTATGGGGGGGCCATTTTGCTGTATTTAAAGACAAAACTTAGTGTCAGATCTGTGGTATAGGTGAACAAGTATATTATTAATAATTATTAGTTGGAAAATGTAAGTTTTTTTCTCATTACATTGACTTTTTTGTTGTTGCTTTTTTTCTAAAATTTGTACTGTTGTTGTTGTTGTTTTTCCACTGTTAGAATATAATACTATTAGTAGTAATAAAATTACAATTATGTAACTGCATAAGCTAGTGTCATAAATTCTGACTGTATGAAAATATTAATGTTTAGTTACACATTTAAGTGTTTATAATTGTTGTAATTTTTCTAATCAATGAATTCATATGTTAGTATTATTTTTATTTTTTAATTAACTAACTAAACTTTGTTTATATGTTTTATCTTATGTTATTTTTTATTTCGAGAGCTTCTACTACTTTGGATCAGGGGTCTCTAAAGGTTTTCCATCAAAGGCTGCATACTGAAAAGTCAAAAGTATGCAGGGGCCATTTAGACTTTGTTTTTTAATGCTAAAATGCAGATGACTAAGTATACTGTTATTAGTTTGAAAATTTCAGCTTTTTCTCATTACATTCCGATTTTTTTGCGCTTTTTTTTCCCTTACATTTTCACTGTTGTTTTTTCGACAATATGCTGCGAGCCAACAAAACTCAATCTGGGGACCACAAATGGTCCCCAAGCAGCACTTTGGACACCCCTGATCTGTCATCCAGGTCATTGGAATTAGAAAAAGTTACATTTAGGCAACTGGACTCTTCTTGTTTGTTAAGAGACGTTTCACCTTTCATCCAAAAGGCTTCTTCAGGTCTAAAATGTGGACCTGTGTACCCTGGCGGTGGTCACAATTGCGGGGTTGCAACCAATTGACCTAGACGCTGTCCACCTTACTTCACATGCTCAAGTGGAAAGCAAACATTCAATATGGCTAGTTTATTTAATTTCTGCAGCACAGAAGTCAGCGTATTTCAAAGGTTTTGGGGCAAATATACTAGCCAGACATTAAAAAATAGCTGAATGGATTTATATAAACTCTTAAGATTTAAAAGATTCAACATCACCAAAGAAGACTTTTTGTGGTCAACCACTTGATTCTACACTCGCAAAAAATAAAAGTATGGAGGCACATCATTTTTTAGACATTTGGATGGGTCCACAAAATAAGCATCAAGTCGCTAAAGGCAAAGTTGTTATTTGTCTGTTGCTAACTAACCTCTTTCATTGAGGCCAACGAGTGCCGTTGTTCTGGCGAGATATGCTCGCCACTGAAAATCATGCTCCCCTGCATCTGTGCATCAATACGAATCCATGAAATGCAGAAACATAATTGCACAATAAGGAAATATTTCAATTTAGTACAATCGTTACCCTAAATTATGTTATATTTTCCTATTTTGTCATTTACTATACATGTTTCGCAGTACAAACGATCAAAATGTTTGATTAGGTTATGTTTTTTGCTTTTAGCGAGGAAACCGAAAGCGCTTCAGCATGCCTGGTGGCACTTTGACATCTTCACATGCATGCACCCATCCATCCATCCATTTTCTACCGCTTGTCCCTTTAGGGGTAGCGGGGGGTGCTGGAGCCTATCTCAGCTGCATTAGGGCAGATCAACATGAAGACTCTGCAAGTGCAAGCATGCAAAGTTATTAAACTTGTTCTGACAACAGGCAATCAATACTTCTGCCAAAGCCTCCATGACAACAGCAGACCATTAACAAAGCATCCAGACACTGACAGAACATTCTCTGTCTGTCCCATTAGTCCATTTCCAAGTCAACTTTAGTCGCCTGCTTTAGGCAGTTGTTGCGTTACTTTTAGGCCAATGTTTACTACAAACAAATGCACATCACCAACATTGATATTGCACTTTTAAAATGTGAGCATTAATCAAAATTAAAACAAAAAATCTCAGCTGTTTGCCATCACACGGATCACAGCACCCACACCCCACAGCTCACATCCATCCATCCAATTTCTAGCTTATTCAGGGCAGAAGGCGGGGTACACCCTGGACACGTTGCCACCTCATCGCAGGGCCAACACAGATAGACAGACAACATTCACACTCACATTCACACACTAGGGCCAATTTAGTGTTGCCAATCAACCTATCCCCAGGTGCATGTGTTTGGAGGTAACCTAATTGATTGTACGATAGATTAATTGTATGTAGTGTGAGACATATTTACTATATGACAAAACACATAAATTTAGTGTTATTTAGTGTAAGGTTTGTACTCATGCGAAAAAGTCTTTAATTGCACAATTACATTTCGCATTCCTACGAGTCATACACATGCGCAGATGTAAGGAATACAATGATTCCAAATGACACCGTCACTACTGTGTGATTATAGTTTATCAGCGTATAGTTTCAATTATGGATGTCCGATAATATCAGACTGCCGATATTATCGGCCAATAAATGCTTTAAAATGTAATATCAGAAATTATCGGTATCGGTTTCAAAAAGTAAAATGTATGACTTTTTAAAACGCCACTGTGTGCACGGATGTAGGCAGAAGTACAGAGCGCCAATAAACCTTAGAGGCACTTCCTTTGCGTGCCGGCCCAGTCACATAATATCTACGGCTTTTCACACACACAAGTGAATGCAAGGCATACTTGGTCAACAGCCATACAGGTCACACTGAGGGTGACGTATAAACAACTTTGACACAGTTACAAATATGCGCCACACTGTGAACCCACACCAAACAAGAATGACAAACACATTTCGGGAGAACATCCGCACCGTAACACAGCATAAACACAACAGAACAAATACCCGGAACCCCTTGCAGCAGTAACTTTTCCGGGACGCTACAATATACACCCCCCGCTACCCCCTACCCCCCCACCTCAACCTCCTCATGCTCTCTCAGGGAGAGCATGTCCCAAATTCAAAGCTGCTGTTTTGAGGCATGTTAAAAAAAATAATGCACTTTGTGACTTCAATAATAAATATGGCAGTGCCATGTTGGCATTTTTTTCCATAACTTGAGTTGATTTATTTTGGAAAACCTTGTTACATTGTTTAATGCATCCAGCGGGGCATCACAACAAAATTAGGCATAATAATGTGTTAATTCCACGACTGTATATATCGGTATCAGTTGATATCGGAATTGATAATTAAGAGTTGGACGATATCGGAATATCGGATATCGGCAAAAAAGCCATTATCGGACATCTCTAGTTTCAATGCTGTCAGGCAATTTGCTTTGTTATAACATAGGTAATACAGTATGTAAGTTTAGTTTTTACAGTAAATATTTTGTTGCAAGCCAAATATTTTGCGGACATGTATAATTTGGCATCTGCAGTTGTTACTGACTAAAATGAATGGCTTGTCTCAATGTTTAGTTAGATTAAGCCTCTGTCCTGTTGTCCAGTAATGTTTGGTTTTGAACAATATTTAGCAATATCAAGATGGAGTATGTCATTGCTATGGAATATGAAGCCTATAAGAGTATATTAAATTAGTTAAAGGGACTGTTTGCAACTAGTTCACAGTTACATTTTTCAAAGTAAAAAATACAACAAAACACCATCGGCTAGCTTATCAGTAATTTACCAGAACACTTTTATTTTACAATTGTCAATATTTTTCACAATCACTTAAGTTTATGCAATACATTTTTTTTACCGGGCTAGATAAAATACTGTATGTCAGAATAATTGTATCTAAGTTATCACAAAACTTTGTGTTTCAATGAGTTCCCGGCGAGCAGACAAAAGCTGTCTTTAACCCTACCAAGAAGAAGGCTTGTAAAACTCCACTGTGTAGCATGGGAAGCAACATGGTGTTCTGTTTCTTTCAGGTATTGTAATCAACAGAAAGATATTGTCGTGACCCAAGAACTACAAAGCGGAGAGGAAGCAGGGCCTGACTCCCCTGAAGGTGACCTTTTCTGTGAACTGTTTTACAACTTTTTCTGTGAACTGTTTACGACCTTTTCTTTGAACGGTTCTGTAACCAAAGGAGACGGCTGTTTACGACCCCCGTACCTTAGAAACAGCTGTTGCCATGTAATCAGGGAAAGTCCAAATAAAAGAGGGGGCGTACAATCTTTCGCCAGAGCGTGATGGAGACTGTACAAGAGAACAGCCCAGACGCGCTCTCCTCAATTGAGCCAAATTTAATTCTGTCTCTGTTTACTTCCTTGCTTCTTGTCTTGTTTAATAGATGTCATCAGTGTTTGAATCTGACACTGTACCTGGTGTTTACAGCAGTAACTCACCCGGTCTAGTCTACACGCATGAGCAGGGTGCGTGCACACATACAAAAACAGTCCACGTGCATGTGTTACATACATATGTCATTACATACTAGTGGCCGTAAGAGGGCGGGATATACTGTGTAAAATACATTGGAAAGTTAGCGCCCTCTAGGCATCTGTGTAAATGTTGCAAACAGCCCCTTTAAATAAACTAAGTAGTGATGCACAAATGGTAAAAAACAAAAAAATGGTAAAATGGATTATATTTACGTAGCGCTTTTTTACATTCAAGGTACTCAAAGCGATTTGACACTATTTCCACATTCACACACACATTCACACTGATGGCGGGAGCTGCCATGCAAGGCCCTAACCACGACTAATCAGGATCAAGGGTGAAGTGTATTTCCCAAGGACACCACGGACGTGACGAGAATGGCAGAAGCTTGGATCAAATCTGGAATCCTCAAGTTGCTGGCATGGCCGTTCTACCACCCAAGTCACGCCGTCCCCAGAATCCATTGTTTACCAATGACAACTGTTCATATGAAAGCATATAGTAGAATACAAAAAGTAAATAAATCATATAGAGGCTTTTACAGTTAGTTGATTCAGACATTTACAAAGTAGTCACTGCAAACTCGATCGTGTTGTTGACTGGGCTCCAGTCGACGAGTGACAGCAGCAACTAGAGGCGGGGGAAATAATCGATTTTTAGACGGACATGGACAATTGCAGAGTCGATTAGTAAACGTCAATAATCGATTTATTTATTGTAAATAAAGTAATGCTGACAGTTCTAAAAATTTGGCTGACAGCAGCGAGCCACCTCACCCAGAGATCCAACCAGCTCCTTTATTATAGAGCTCTTCTGGTCCAGTTTTGCACACATTTTCACTAATGTAATACATGTGGGAATTAATTTACCTGTTTCTTATTACAAATGCAGTTGTTTTTAAGTTGCAAGTGATAAACCCTTATTTTGTGGAACAAAAAGAAACTGCATCAATATACATAAATTAAAGATGCATCAATAATCGATTATTTTGGTGCCCAAAGATTCCCACCTCTAGCAGCAACCTTTCTTTAAGTTTGTTTTAATAACTTTTTTCCCTTTATGATGGGACTATCTTAGGAACTCTGAAATAACATTTACCCAAATCCCTTTTGGAATCACTCCAACAGACGAAATCAATGCATGTATGCAACATTTTTCAATCTGCTTTCAATAGATTTATTGCTAGGAATGGCCCAGCATGTGCTTGAGTCTGAGGGGACACGTGCAACACAGAAATTGGGTTGGTTTTTTTCTGCTTTGTAATACCGTCTTGCATACCAATGGGTCGACCGCCTTGATTTGTGGCCACAAATGAGTTGTTTTGCCTTCAGCCAGCCCAACAACCTGTTGGCATGCAGGTCGGTCGTTCATCAGTCATGGACATACTTGCCAACCTTGAGACCTCCAATATCGGGAGGTGGGGGGGCGTGGTTTGGGCGGGGGCGTGGTTAGGGGCGTGGTTAAGAGGAGAGTATATTTACAGCTAGAATTCACCAACTCAAGTATTTCATATATATATATATATATATATATATATATATATATATATATATATATATATATATATATATATATATATATATATATATATAAATACTTGACTTTCAGTGAATTCTAGCTATATATATATATATTTTTATTTTTATTTTTTTTATTATATATATAAATAAAAGAAATACTTGAATTTTAGTGTTCATTTATTTACACATATACACACACACAACACTCATCTACTCATTGTTGTACTTGAAAGTACAATGCTTTGTTAAGGGTTGAATTGTCCATCCTCTTTCTATTCTCTGTCACTATTTTTCTAACCATGCTGAACACCCTCTCTGATGATGCATTGCTGTGTGGCACGCACAAAAGTGCTTTCATCAAATGCACGAGAGTGTGGAATCTTCCATCTCTCCCTAGCATGGCCCAAAACCGGTCAATCCTTGCTTCCTTGGGAAGATCTTCCCTGGCAAGCAATTGGTACTCTAGTACTTGTACCCGGAGATTGGTCAGGTCCAATCGCAGCTGCGGCAGACTTTTTTTGGGGGGGGCGTGGCCTCCAGCTCCGGCTGAATACCGGGAGTTTGTCGGGAGAAAATCTCTGTCGGGAGGTTGTCGGGAGAGGCGCTGAATATCGGGATTCTCCCGCTAAAAACGGGAGGGCTGGCAAGTATGGTAACGGATGAAAAGTGAAACATCTCCAACAAACCTTGATTCGACCTTTGCTAATTAAAAGTAATGTAACGTAATAACTCTTCACAGGTAACTTATGTTGAACTTTTTTTGCAAGAGCAAAGCATCACACTCCAGTGAGAAGCATGCATTTCCAAATGTTAGTTTTTTTCTTTGTCACCAAAAATTGTACGGAATAATCAAAATTTAATTAAGGTCTCCTGTAGTCCCCGAATGTGTGCCATAATTGGAGCATTAACTGTACATGCTTTTCACTGAGAGATGAGTCCGGCATCTCTGGATGATCACAGTACTTACCGTTGCTCATAGCCACGTAGCATGTTTGCATGCTATCTTAGAATTGCTATGATTGGCTATGATGTACAAACTAATGTCATCCTCAGTTGCAGCTTTTTTTTTTAAATATAATTTTGATTTCATAAAATGAGTTATTAGTGTTAAGCAGTAATTCCAGGCAGATACAACATAGAATGGAGCATAAACCAAACAACAGACAATGCAAACACAATTGCTGTAAACTACAACAAGCATTTTGGTATCCTTACAGTTCTTAACTACTTTGCTATTCTCGTCATACATAGTAATGTAATAGATTTGTGACTGGAGCTGGAAGTACCTTTCTAATTGATCTAGCAGGACTATAGGACCCCTCTGGGGCATCGAGGCCGTCAATAGTGTCTGTACAGTCAGACAGAGGGACGTCCTGCAATCGTAAACCCAGTGAGTGCGAGGGATGGGGCACACTCATGTTAGCAGTCTCTTAAGCGGGCGATAATATGCGCGGACAAACGGATGCATCTTTATTACAGTCATGCACATGCAGAATCAGCGTTATTGTCAAATTAATGTACGTTTTGCTCTTTTTTCCCCCTTAAATACCTTATTTCCTCATATTGCAGTCAGGGTGTTTATTTACTTAGGTGCAAAGAGCATTAGGCTTTTATTAGCGGTAAGATGTGTATTAGCTTAGAGGGAGCTTTATACTATGATCAGGGATCCTGGTTAGGTAAGGTAAAATAAAAACAGAAGAATTGAAAAATATCAGCCAGAGGTCAAGGGGGCCCTTATGGGGATTCAGAGGGCTTTGCCCCCTAAAGTTGAAGTGATTTTACCATTTTTAAGATGCTTTGGGAGGCATTTCCTACATACAAATTCTGTAAAATTACAAGAAAACTTAACAATGGTTTCTATCAATTAGATGCTCTAAACTGAAAGCCACACCTCAGTTTCATGACTGCATCAGTGGTTCATTGTTTTTGTTGGGAAAATATCTTCACTAAGGCTGAAACGACGCGTCAACGTAGTCGACGTCATCGGTTACGCAAATACGTTGACGCCGTTTTTGTGCGTCGACGCGTCGCATATTTACGTCACACTACCGTCATGGCGAAGCGCAAAGCAGACGATCAAAGAAGACGATGCGAGCGGTGCGAGCGAGGGGGGAAAAGCATGCCAAAAGTGGTCAAAAGTGTGGGAGTATTTCAATAAACGGCCTAATAATGTTGTTGTATGCACACTGTGTCGAGCGTAAATGGCCTATAATAGCAGCACAACGGCTATGAACGAACATTTGAAAAGAAAACCATCAACTAGTCAATCGTCCGCGCGAGCATACGTTGTCATCATTACACAAAAACATGAATGTGTCATTTGTATCTGCTAGGGGTGTAACGGTACATGTTTTGTATTGAACCGTTTCGGTACGGGTCTTTCGGTTCGGTACGGCGGTGTACCGAACGAGTTTCTAAGCTAAAGCTAAAGTCTTAACAAGCTGCTTTGCTCCGTCTGCCTCTGTCTCAGCACGCAGCATTGTCCCACCCACACAACCATCTGATTGGTACACACAAAGCATTGTCAGCCAATCAGCAGTGCGTATTCAGAGCGTATGTAGTCAGCGCTTCAGCGTGGAGCAGATAGGTGTTTAGCAGGTGAGCATCAGGCAGCGGACTCTCCCCAAATGATAATAAACACCTCCCAGTCAACTACTAGTAACATCACGATGAGCCCGTTGACCTTCTAGAAACTTCAACTGCAGCTCAGCTCACTCGCAATCCTGGCTTGAGGTGAAGGCTAATTAGCTCTCAGTTCCAGCCACATCGACCCCTTCTGAGCGCCTATTTTCAGCTGCTGGGAATATTGTAAACAAGAAAAGAACCAAAGCATGTAGACATGCTAACCTTTCTTCATTACAACTGTTAGACACTCACTGGAATGAGTAGAATTGGTTATTGTGTGCTGTGTTGGACTGGATGTTTATTTTGCACATTTTAAAAGCAATACTTAATGTTTACAGTGCTCCAGAATATTTAGATTGGCACTTTTTTGTATTGGATGTTTATCTTTATTTTTGCACATTTTAGCAAATAAGCAATACTTTCACTTTTGTTGAAATGTTCACACTGTTGTTACAGAATATTTCGTTTTGCACTTTTTTGTATTGGATGTTTATCTTTATTTTTGCACATTTTAAAGCAAAATAAGCAATACTTTTACTTTTGAAATGCTTGTACTATTGCAGAATATTAAGATTTGCACTGGATGTTGACTTTTATATTTGCACATTAAAAAGCAAATAAGCTACTTTTAATTTTGTTAAATGTTAAAAGTTTTAAATGTTTACATTGTTACAGAATATTTAGTCATGTTGTTGTCAATGTTGACGGAGTGGCCATACTTCTTTTTTTTTTGTAAATAAAAGCCATGCCTTTTGAAAAAACGGGCCTACATTTATTTTTTCATCTTCATTTTGAATAAAAAAATAATTGGTAAAAGGAAAAATAATCTATAGATTAATCGAAAAAAATAATCTATAGATTAACCGATTAATCGAAAAAATAATGTATAGATTAATCGATAGAAAAATAATCGTTAGCTGCAGCCTTAATCTTCACCATATAAATATTAGCCATTTCAAGATTGTTTAACAGCATCCATAGTTCATTTAATTTGTTCATTGTTTTGGTTAAGAAAATATCTATACAACATCCATAGTATATTTCATAAGTTCAATGTTTTGTTAGATTTGGTTTGAGAAACTCTCTTCACTGCATCACTAAAATATATTTCATGAATACATGAGGTATGATGGCTACATTTAATAAATATTTCAATTGTAAAATCTAAAATATTTTGTTAAACCAGTGAGTCACTTGGTAAAGTCATGGACGTAAGATTGCATTAATGGTATCTGCTACAAATTCGTTCAATCATAGCATGAAGCTTTTTAATACATGTAATCTTAAATTCATGATTATACTTTTTAGTGCTTTTTAGACAACTTGGCCATGCAGCACTAGTTCTAGAACAAGTTAGTGGGTTCATTATTACTAACAAAAAGTAGTAACTTATGAAAATGACTCACCAGGCTGGCGTTGCACAATTAATTGAATTGTAATCCTGATCACGATTTTGGCAGCCGCGATTAAATGAGGGTGATCATCTACAATATTTACATTTAAACAGCAGCTTCAGCTGCATATCAAACCAGTAGTTAGCCAACCACCAGAGGGCGACCGAAAGACAGTGGATTTAGGTGAGAGTGAGTAAGAGTGAGTGAGAACAGTGGGGGATATTAGATCAGCTGGTCGCCAGTATCTCCCGAAAATATTAGGAAAAGAAACATGTATTATTATATCAGTGCCCTGCCCTCCTGCAGAGTGACCCACTGGGCGTTGTGTTGGTGTGCACACACGAAACACATATGTTTTATTTTGAAACAAAATCACTACATGATATTTACCAATCCTACACTACCTATAACACATTAAACACACAAGTAGCTAAAAATGCACAGATGTTTTGGACACATTTTTTAGCAGCCATTTTTGTTTTCCCGTTTCATAACGCACAATTTAGCATTATTTATTGGCTGGAAGAATAGCGGACTTTCGCTAAATAGCGGACGTCTGGGATCCCTGTATGAAATAATATACTGTACTTAAAACAGTTTGTCCCAGAATGAAGGATAATTACAAATACTGCACAAACTTCAATATAAGACTACGGCTGTAACGATTTTTCCATTTAATCGATGAATTCAATTAGAAAGATGCTTTCATTAACCATTTGAGCGCGACTAATAAAAACGTATACAATCCGGACTGCATGGAGTGCCAGGAACTTTAAATATGTGGACAGTTTCCGGACAGCCGCTACAATAAAGCACACATGAGAGTGGTTGTGTGTGTGTGCCGTGTGGCGGCGAACGGGAGATTTTTTGTTTTTTTACTATTTTTTTTATGCACACAAGTTAAAAGTGGCATTTTAATGTTGACGATGTGCATTTATTAGAAAAAAAAAGAGTGACGGTTACGGCAAGTAGAAACATTTTTGTTTTCCCTAAAATACCCAATGAGGCTATAAAGTTAGCTTTATCCGATAACTCGATCAATCGAACAAACTAATCGACAGATTACACAAATAATAAAATAATTGATTGCTGTAGCCCTACAAAAGACCACTCTTTTTCATTCACGAATATTATTTCTTGGTGGATTTTTTAAAGACAAAATGACTAAATCTTTAATCTCAAAAGCTGCACTGGTGTGTTAGTAACAGAAAGAAAATAAGTCGATTCTTGGCACCAACGGCTCTTTTTGATGAATAAATCCCTATAACCAAATTAGCCGTATGATATGGTACACAATACATATATGGCATTACAGTCCCAAATTCAGGTCAATTCTAAAACGGTAAGTAGCTTTCTTTTTATTTATTTTTTTATACAGCACTTTCTCTTTAAACTCGACTGTAAGCGCCAGCTTTACAGATGCCATGTTTGCCATGTTTGCTTGGTGTCCATTAGAGCAGAGGCTACTATTTGAGGAAAGAAGGCATTTCTTAACTTTTTAGCTGGAGATTTGGGATAAAACTAAGAGGACTACGGTGTATTGCAAGTGAAAGTAGGAGTTGTTAGCTCCATTCTATAGACACAAACATGCAGAATACGCATGCATAGAGAGAACAGGAGATAGGACTGTTGGAGAACGCAAAGCAGGTTCATGCATCGTGTGTAAAGCAAACTGTTTACACAACAATCAAGGCTTTATTTAGTCTTGCGAAGGTGAGATTTCAAAATCAAAATAATAAAATATATTTAATCATTTTATTTTTTTCACATCCGGCTCCTTCCATTTGTCCCGGAAAATAAATGAAAAAACACTAACGACATAAGGAGAGCGATGAATGCATGCAGGCGCGGCCTATAAAAGGCATGAGTCATATTTTGCTCAGCATTCCATGAAACCTGCAAAAAGCTCATCCAAAAATATAAACAACCTGAGCTGACGGGTTCTAACTCACCTTAGACTGACACTCACTGTGGTCAGAAGATAACATGCGGGACACAAGCTAACTGTTTGTGCCACCTGCCACTATAAATTATACTCAACAAAAACTGCTTAGCAAGTGGTTTCATTCCAGATCATGCACGATAGTTCACTCATTGCAGCATTTTGGCCTTAAGAGATCCTGACCTGGAGAGAATATAGCCATTATATAGTATAGTGTTAGTACTATATATATATATATATATATATAGTGTTTAAGGATTATGCAAAATAGATACAATATTGAAAAAATTAAATACTAAATATATACATTTTCATGAAAGACTGTAAAGTAAGGGTGTCAAACCTTTAACCACAGAGGGTCCAATGCAGAACAATTTAAGAATGCAGCGGGGCTAAATATCAACGTCTTAGCTTTGTGTTGTGGGTGACAATAAGGGGCGTGCATCTCTACCTTTAAAGGTGATCCAATATGAATCTCGATACATGGGTTATGATACACTAACAATACTATTTAAAACATTATGATTCGATACAATTCGATAGGATTCGATGCAGATGGAAAATTAAACGTATCATGTCCGAATAATGTCATGTGGTTATTTTTTTTAAACAGACACATGCAAAACAGGCAGTTGCTGTATAATGATCAGCAAATAGTAGAACCATCAACATTCCATAAACTTAAAGAAAAGATGTGAGTTAAAAAAAAAATGCTAATTATGATTATAACTAAATCTATTTTCTTCTGTTGATTCATAGTTTAGTTGTATTTTTATTTGTTAAACATTGTTAAATGTTAGAGTATCAAATTTGATCAAAAGACTGAAGGGTTGAGATATTCATATATTCATAACCAAATCTATTGACTGGCTCATTGACATGAACAATAGGTTAGTTTTTATTTGAATCGTGAAAGAGATGAAACATTTACATCTCAACCAAGGCAAAAACAGCGGCAGCTTTGCACAGAGTGGGTGTACATCACTTCTCTGCTCGGACTTCGTTGTCATTGCATTTAAAAGTACAACAAAATGTGTTTTCAGTGAGGAAAGGCTCACAGCATCACCGCTTGTACGTTGAGGACAGAGTGTTACGTGCTTTCATCTATCCAAACATCCAAAAAAAGTTGCTAGATTTGTCACTTGTCGTTTTTGAGAAGGAAAGTCACTAACAGAAGTTGGAAAGATTCTAGATTTAAAGAGAACATCGCCAAGTTGACAACACTGTGCTCAGGTGTGTGTGAAAAATAAAGACGGAAAGACCCGCCTTAGGTTGCTTCTGATTGGTTTACACTGCGTGGTGCCTTCCGTAGATAGCAAAATTTAGGCACAAGAATTT
Organism: Entelurus aequoreus; assembly: GCF_033978785.1. Taxonomy (NCBI): domain Eukaryota; kingdom Metazoa; phylum Chordata; class Actinopteri; order Syngnathiformes; family Syngnathidae; genus Entelurus; species Entelurus aequoreus. The sequence continues at coordinate 28,002,548 of NC_084751.1, read as the reverse complement.
ATGGATTGGTCTGTGATTGGTTCCTTCAGTAAGTCAATCAGAATTACTGTCTGCCATGTTGCTCTGTCGTCAGTCGCAAACGACAACGGTAATCTCGTATTACGTCATCACAGAAGTCTCGCAAGACTAGAGCGGCCATATTCTGTAACAGATCTACAATCAACCGATTCATGGTTTTCCAACCGGACATCGACCAATCCATTTTACATACAGATCGACCCAGAGGCTCGCCAAACGATTTATTCATATCTCTTAAGTTAAAATCAGTAATCGGCTTGTACCGATTCATTTTTACACCCTTAGTGACAAAGCAAATAAGTCTAATATCTAATAATATATTTCATTATTAATTATTAAAGTATATTTTTCTGCAACATAGGAGCCAATAAAATAAACAGGTTGACAAAACAGTTCTTGGCCTGCAATTTTGACATGACAGCTCAAGATAATTAGCAAAGATCAGGACAAAGGTGCAAATAAGGCAATTATTTGTACTTTTTGCCAGTTAAATATATCCATCCATCCATGTTCTACAGTTTGTCTCTATCGGGGTCACGGGGGGTTCTGGAGCCTATCTCAGCTGCATTTGGGCGGTAGGCGGGGTACACCCTGGACAAGTCGCCACCTCATCACAGGGCCAACACAGATAGACAGACAACATTCACACTCACATTCACACACTAGGGCCAATTTAGTGTTGCCAATCAACCTATCCCCAGGTGCATGTCTTTGGAGGTGGGAGGAAGCCGGAGTACCCAAAGGGGAACCCACGCAGTCACGGGGAGAACATGCTAACTGCACACAGAAAGATTCCAAGCACAAATCGAACCCAGAACCTTTTACATGTGACATAAAATACCTCATCTAGTTGTCTGTTTACATTGGGACCAAATAGGCAGTTGCCTTAAATATCGTAATGTGCAGTCTTGCTCCCTACATGAATGGAGTGGACCATGATCAGTTGTTACCTTCGCGAGGTGTGTCGGTTAGTTAGCAACAAAGCTCGATAAAATACAGGCGGATTTTGATGAAACTTTTAGGAAATGTCAGATTTGGGATAAGGAACAAGTGATTTCATTTTGGGGGTGATTTGGATCCTTTTTATTATATCACGAGGCTGCAACTTCTCTGTGTGTGTATGCTAGCAGCCCCACCTCCACCCACAGAGACAAAGAAAGTGGATGAAGAAGAGGGTTTATTTCATTTCGCTCTGCAACAATGTGCTTATGAGCAGATTTCAATTAAACTTCCAGGAAATATGAAACACAATATAAGATTTTGGGGGTGATCTGAATCACGTCTGGATTTAGGATTTTTTTCAAGGTTTCTTTACTATTGGGAGATGGGATGGTCATGCACTCTGAGTGCTTTATTTTGTGACATCCCTTTTTGTTGAAATTATCATTATTATTATTGACTGTGACAAACATCTCCCTATTTTTCCACTTGTTGGGAACAATAAATGCACAAACCAAAATTAAATAGAAATGGGACATTCAGGGATTTTCGCCAATTTGAGCTAATATTAATCTCCAGGTCAAGACAGGAGTGAAGTTGCAGGACTGACCTGGTTAAAGTTGCGCTCCACCACCGATCCAACACACAGAACCTGAGACTGAGGTCCTGCAGTCTTAATGTCCTGCAAATTCTGCTCACGGATCTATAAAAACATAACAATCACAATTAATATGGACTTACAGGAATGTAAAGAGCCTCCGATCAGAGGTACAGTACCTTATTCCTCATCTCCAGCACTTCTTTTGGATTGGTGTTCATCGGGATGAACTGATTGGCGACAGCGGCCTGTCGCATTCCGTCTTCTTTAGTCCACTGTGTGAATGCCACAAAAATAAGTTAGCACAAATAGAAACAACAGTACAGGAAACCAAAACAACAGAAAATATATATACACACACAAACTTGTATGCAGGCTTCACAATACAAAAATCATGCTCAACTGAAAGAGGACAAAGGGGGATGTCATGAAAAATTGTGAAACGATAGATGAAGACTAGTTTGAATGATTCCTTATGAACTTTGAATGGGCATTAGTCTCTCATGCCAATGGTTTATGACAGCTAATGCATCATTAATAGACGCCCTGCCCAATAAGGTATCCTATGTATTGGCCACTTGAAAAAAAAAAAAACACCATACCCAAATTATTGACACATTTACCTCTACTGTGACTAAAAATACCTGTGGCGTGTGTCACAATAGATGTCATTACACCAACTCACAACCCCTACAAAGCATCTATAAAGCTGAAGTTTACAGTTGCGCTGCTGTATGGTACATTATGTAGTATTCTGGATAGTTATTTATTTGAGAAGAAAAAAAAAAAAATTTCTGTCTTGTAATGCGAATGTGTCAAACTCCAAGCCCGGGTGCTGCGCGCCACAGCATTTTATGGGGCTTGCGGAAAGCTGGAAAAAATAAAAGCACTTTCTGGCAAAATATATTTGTTCTTTCAATTTTAACATAAAATGTACTGCATTCAAATGTTCTGCAATTTAATATTATCTGAACATGCAACCAGATGTGCCAAGCATTCATTTAGTGGACGGCTATCACAAATAAATAAAGATACCTAAAAAATCTGCTTGTCACCTTGACTTAAAATTTCAAAGCATACTGGTCAATCTGTAAAAAATATAATAAAAAATAGTTTCCCATGCAAACTGCACAACAAGGCTATTACGGTACACGTTATATTATATACGTTATATTCATGGTTACAAGCAGCCCTCTGAGGGCAGCCATAATTGCGACATGGCCCTCGATAAAATAAAGTTTACCACCCCTGCTGTACAAATAAAGGACTTAAGTCTAACGGACGCCTGGTGAAAATCATGGATTAGGCCAGCTAAGTTCCTCAAAGTAATTTGTTCAACGGATAACGTTACTTCCGAAAGCCCTACAAAGTACTTCACAAAATACACAATATAATTATGTATTTTCTTCAAAGCCCTGAACTATAATTGCTCCAATTGACACCAAGTGTGTGGTCTATAAAAGCAAATGGGTCTAATTAGCGACATTAACAGCAACGTTGGCAGATGGCAGTAGCTGCAAGAAGTGTCACGAGTGAAATGTAGTTGTGTTACTTTTGACACAATGTTTTCAATGAACTTATCAGCGATATTAATGCGGACTTCGCAGTTTGCTCATTACCGCTATCACAACTGGTTGTGTTGCTGCTGAGTTGTGCAATAAAGTGAAAACATTCAGAAACAAAAAAAACTCTCTCCAATTAGCAGCTGCTTCCAATTAACGTCCTCTTTGCGGTTTAGGTAAATAAAGACCTTTCTAATAATTAGTAATACATATTAGTTTGTACAGTGTATTGTAACAACCCATGAGAACATTGATGCATCATCTGACGTCTTTTTGAAATTAAAACCCAAACACAAAGCAAGAGCTTGAGGTGAGGACAGAAAGAGTGATGGGGTGAGGAAGTGTGAGGTGATTGAGGCTTCCGAAGCAGGGATGGCAGTGAGGGATGAGCCGGCATCACCAGAGCCACAGTCAAACTGGTAATGCTCAGTGTTGCTTCCATACAACTGGTTTCATTTAAACAGAAAGATGAAGAATGAGCAGCAGGTGAAGATAGAAATCCAGCTTCCATGCAAGAATGATTCATTTCCTTTTGTAAGAGTGACTGCTCATGACTTGCATTGACTCTGGCACTGAATGAGGGGTTTTGGGGTGTAGGAAGCTGGGGTCAGGTTTGGTTGAATATGGAGATGAACATGTATAAATGATGACATACTCACTGAGAAAGAGCCTCACAACACAACATCTCCTACTTTTCCAACAGGAGATAATAATTGGTCAGGTCAATTTTTTTTCTTTTTTTTTTCTGCCAATCATGCTTGTGTAAAAAAAATATATTTCAAAAAGCAAAAACAGCATAAGTGGAGGAAATTGCCACCAAAAACAAATTTAATTGCAAAAGATAATTTCAAGCGGCTTAAATCGGTCTTTAGATGCAAAAACATTTTTATAGTAATTAGAAGTGTCACCCTCCACAAGTATGCAAGCAATTTAGCCTTTAAATAACCAAGCCAGGGGAAAAAGAGAGTTAAAAGAAGTGTGTTGCAGAGTGGTGAGCACCGCTGGAGGATTTGTGCCACACCCCTGCTGCTCGCTCTTCTGGGAAAAACATCCACACCAACAATGCATTTCACTACTAGACATGCAGTGGGGCATGCTGCGGGGCAGCTGGTCGGCCATCAGGAGACATCGGAGGACCGGGAGGGGAAAAAATCACTATCTAGCCACAGAGTGCCCATATGTATAAAGATAATGAAGAAATAATAATGATGCATTACCCTATTAAAAAGGTTCAAAAACAAGATATGTACATTTCTATTGCCTGATTGTGTACATGTATTTATTCTATGTTGAGAAATAACAGGCACTGGCACGAAATTAGCAACTTTGCCAACTCATTTTTATAAATAAATGTTAGTTATTAATTAATTTGGAGTTTTACAAACAACTGAATTATGATATAGCTGCCAGGTGCACATATGTCCCCAATACACACCCGATATAAACCCTATGTTCCATTAGAGCCAATCAGAAGACGTAAAAAAGAAACTTCCGGAAAAAGCACAATAACAAAAAAATTTTTTAAAAAAATAAACAAATTGAGGAAAAGAGGATTCATTCTTGAGTAGTGAAATTAAATAAGTAAAATAAGTCAATAAAGTAAACAAGTACATTAAAATTCAACAATTTGGGGGGAAAGTGGCACTATTGCTAAAAAAATATGTTTTAGAATATCTTTGAGGAGCCTTAATTATGTTTGCAAGCCAAATGTATTCAAAACTAAAAAAATCAAATCCATTATACTGATTGTAATCAGACAAGGGGACATTTAATGTACACTCTATATATATATATATATATATATATATATATATATATATATATATATATATATATATATATATATATATATATATATATATATATATATATATATATATATATATATATATACCATTTTTGTAATAATTATGAGATATTCAGTTCAATACGGATTATAGAAAATTGGAAAATAAGTGAGATAAATGTTTTATGTACTGTTATGCAATAGTTTCCATCCTGCAATAAATGGGGATTTTCTCCTGGTAGACCCATGGCTCAAGAGGCCAACCACTTGCCGCCAACAAGTAGCTATAAATATGTATACTATGAACAATAAGGTAGGCACAGACCAAGCAGTTGGTTATACAGCTTGGCACGCAGACACCGGACGAGAGAGACTGCAGCAAGGGTTTGACGTGATCGTGTGTTATGTTCGTCCACACCTTAGGCTTCGACTTGGGGCTGCCACCGTCGGGCCCGTCTTCGTAGGGATCGTCGGGTCGGGCGCCGGCATTGAGCCAGCGGGTCTTGTCGGGCTGGCCGCGCTGGAAGCTGTGTTTCAGTGGGGAGCGCGCGCCCGAGTCGCTGTCCTCCCCGTAAGTATAACCAGCGTGGGTGGAGTGAGCGTTCTCCATGTCACTGTACTTTTTACCTTTGTCCCGCAGTGCTGGACAGCGGTAAGGATAGCCGGTCCTGTAGCCCTGAAGAGGTGAAAGGAGCGGAGCCACAGCTTTAGATGATGTTTGTCAGTGGTTGATGCAGCAAAATCGACACTGACCCAAATAATTTCAATAATTTCCCCAATAGGACAGAATCTGAAAAAGACAGGCAACTTCTCCCCGAGCAAGTTAAAGCTTTTCTTCCTGTCACTCACACATACCAAACCAAACGTCGTTATTTCACTGACATTGAAAACATGATTAGGGTCAGCGTATACTTGGGCCAGTGTGGTATTCAGCGCCTTTAAACCTAAAAAAGGTATACGTACCAGGTTGTCGAGCATTCTCATTAGAGCCTCAAACTCTTGCTCCCCGACTTGCCACTTGGGCTGCGCAGGGTAGCCTTCGCCGGGAGGCTCAGGAATGCGTGAACGAGACTTGTACTTCCCCGGGTCGAGCATGATCAAATTATCTGGTCCTCCAGCGCTGGCCAGTGTTCGCACCTGGAGATATAGAATTCAAGATAGATGAGATACATATTCCACTGCACTGGATTTTTAAGTGGGTAATCAATAATAGTAGGACAAAATATTGATTGCAATGTATGCCATTCCTACCTGTAATGATACAGTATTGATATATCAACATTAGGTATATTAATACTTTCCAATGTCGAAGTATCTACAGTTATTCACTGAGGATGCATTTACAGTCACACAAACTTTTAGAAAATAAATATTCTATAAAAACAATATAATATAAACACATCAGCAGCAGCTTTTCCATATTTTCATGGATAAATGTGCGCCACTTAGATATCATTTTATCATTTTTGGCTGGCATTAGATTCCTTCTGCTTCAGTATGGTGCAGACTGGCAATGATACACTCAATTTGCTTTGCCAAGTTGGCGGCACGCTCATCGTGTTTTTGATGATTTTTTTTTAATCCAATAAATATCCTCCACTTCTTCTTAGCACTGTCCTTCACACCTGTCTTCCTTTTTCATGGTTGGAAAACAAAGTTATGTCAATCTTTAGCCATAAACTAATGCTAGCGAGTAAGACCAGATGTTTTGGTCAGCTTTTACAGGGTTCCCTGTAGGATTTGCTATGCCAACTAATGGTGGGGATGCTTGTAACTCAAATTTTTGCTTGCAACTTCAAAATGAGCTGAGAGACCCCTCTTGTCTTAAAACACTCTGGAGTTGGGGCTCTTTTAAGTTGAGGTACCACTGTATTCAATACCATCAGCGCCAATCTGTGTCCCCTACCTGAATCTCACAGGCAGTGACCAGGTTGTGGATGTAATAGTAGGCTTCCTCGACTGTTTCACCCACTGATACCAAGCCGTGGTTCCTCAAGATGAGCACCTTTGAAGCACCATAGAAGGATCAGGAATTGGGAATCAATATCTGACCACATGAAGAAGACGTGTCTCTCACACATACACACAATGAGTTAGTACCTTGCTTTTTGGACCTATGTTTTTCTGGATAAGTGCGTTTTCTTCGTCATCCACCAGTATGCCTTGGTAGTCATGGTAGGCCACCTCGCCAACAGACAACGCCTCGGGGGAGATGGGCAACAGGCCACATTTCATGGCCGACACCTACCGTCAAAAAATTCAAGGACATTAAGTGCTTACTGAGGAACAAAAAGCTCCAATGTGGTTTTTGCAGCTCCCAGTTTACAACCTGATTCTACACTTGCTGGATCAGATTAAATGCCAAATTGCCTCTGGGCTACTGCTTGTGACGTGAGCAGGCTAATGCAAGCCCACCCACAATTTGGAGCTAAAAGTGAGTGTTCCAAAATGGGCTGTAACTAGTTAGAAAACAAGCGTGACTATTTTGGGGGAATTTTTTAGGTCAAGAAATATAATAAAAGTGTCAATGTTGTCAGCATTAGAGGGGCCTTTTTAAAGGGGAAGTGGGTTTTTTTGGAATTCTGCCTTTTGTTCACAATCCTTATGAGAGACAAGAAAAACTAAGGTTTTTTTTTTTTTGCATTTTTAATTTGTAATAATCAGCTTGTCCTAGGTGGCTAGCAATGCAGCGAATGGGATCAATCCATTCGGCCTCTAAATCACTTTGAAATTGCATCCAATAACCGCCAACAATATAACAACCAAGCTGTAGCAACATTGTTATTGTAAGAGCGAACACTAAGGAACTATTTTTGTAGCGTAGTAACTCATCATTTTGCGACGGCATGCTACGGCATTAGCCGTAAGCTAGCTTCTGCATCAACAGCTGAATGGCTTTTGAGTTTGTAATACACAACACAATGCGAAAGGACACCAATCTACCGACTAAAAAACATCCATCCATCTATTTTCTACCGCTTGTCCCTTTTAGTATCTGTGAAGTATTAGCCTACATTTCATGTTGTCTTTGTACATCGACAGTGTATGTAGTTGTAATAACAAACATGATGTGCTGCATGTATCATAATCAATATTAAAGTGATTCACTTGATAGACAGTTCTGTGTCTGGTCCAGCTGGCCGGGGACATTTTTTTCCGGTTTAGTTTGGGTAAGCGCGCCATTTATGTCGGCATAAATTGGATCCAAGTTCCACAATTTTTCAGCACCAACCTCACTCGCTCAGCTTCCGTCTGCTCCAACATGTCACCATCTGTTTGTACTCGCTTCAATAAGCAGCAGTTCGTCCTCCGTATATTCAGGTTCAAAAAGATAAGGCTGTGAATCCTCATTTGTCCAAAAATAGTTGTCTTTGTTGTCTGTTACAAAGTCTGCCATGATTAGAACACGCACGCGTTTGTGTCCGGAAGTAGGAACACACATTTGTTGCCGAAAGTCGGAAACAGAAATAAATGCGCTGAGGAAATAACTTACGGTAATGCATAAAATGACCAAAATATGGTGAATATTCTACATATTGTTATGAACGTGTGTGTAAATACATTATATAGAGACTTGCAGTGTGCATATAAACCATTGATGGAGGGGTTTGAAGTTGTTTTTTGAGAGCTTTGAAGCCTACGATGGTGCCTCCCATTAGCTGAATCTTGCAAGTGTTTATCATCTATAGAATCTTTAAAAAAAATAAAAAAATAAAAAAATAAAAGACGTGTGTATGTTCTTGTTCCTAATAGTGGATGTAAACGATAGGCAAAAGTGCAGTTCCCCTTTAAGTCTTAAAAGGGGTCATATTATGATTTTTTCTACATTTATAACACTTCATTGTGGTCAACATTTTGCATAGATTATGTTTAACTGACTATTTTTAAGCGGCTTTCTGACGGTCTCTTCAAGATGCACCATTTCGAGGTTGGTGTTATTTACATGCCTTCACTTCGAATGAGTCTTATTTCCGCCATCTTTGTTGAAGTTTTTAGCACTTCCATAGCGCGTCTACTGACAGATTTAGGTCCGAACTATATGCTACTTCGTATCAGAAATGACAACATCGGAGGATGCAATTCCATGTACAAGCCAGTCTTCCCCAAAACAAGAGGATAGCGGAAAAAAATGAACTTATTGAGTACAATGCCGGACTACAATGGCGGACCCGTGCAGACCTCTTTGGGTAAATTTCTACCACATATGGAGATATCCGCCGACGTCACCAATTGGAAAAACGTTGGAAAAATCGTCTCGTTTCTCCGAAGTACGAAAGAAGGCAACAGCAGGTACCAATAGGTCAGAAACGTTTTGCATAGAAGGGCCCCTTTAAAACAATGACAACATATTGTACTCCACTACTTGGAAGCGACCATAATAAGGAGCAATTTAAACCAAAACAGAACAAAACCATTTTTTAAGTGTACCATAAATGCAGTACAGTACAGCATATATTTACAACATATACCTGTTACCTGCTCAGTGGCCTTGTGGTTAGAGTGTACGCCCTGACACTAGAAGGTCGAGTCATACCAAAGACTATAAAAATGGGACCCATTGCCTCCCTGCTTGGCACTCAGCATCAAGGGTTGGAATTGGGGCTTAAATCACCAAATGATTGCCCAGCGCAGCCACCGCTGCTGCTCACTGCTTCCCTCACCTCCCAGGGGGTGAACATGGAGATGGGTCATATGCAAGATAATTTCACCACACCTAGTGTGTGTGTGACTATCGTTGGGACTTTAACTTTAATACTGGTAAAAAACGATGGAGCGAGGTTTCCAAAGTTGCTGAAGTAAGCATGAAAATAACATTTGGTACCTTACAGGTAGGTTTTTTTTTTTTTTTTTTTAGATACGAGGACATGTTAACAAGTGGACAGACTATAGTTACTTTATTTTGTGCATTAATGATTCTTATCTTTAAACAAAGGATTTAATGATGGACGAAACTAACTTTCTTAATTAATTTCTCCTAAATCAGGTATAAAAGGCATGATTGTTGATACGTACGGCTGCCCCTGCAGACGTGTGTATATGGACAATGCACTTGACGTCAGGCCGTGAGGCATAGATGGCAGAGTGGAGGTTGAAGCCGGCCTGGTTAACACCAAGGTTGGTGCTTCCCCGGTCCACAATCTCACCTTGATGGTCTATCTTCACCTGGAGGGCAAAAAAAGTTATTTAGTGAGCGGGAAAACCAAAACATCCATAACAAGAGATCAGGACAGATTCATACCAGGCTGGAAGCGGTGACTTCACTGTACAGGAGCCCAAAAGGCACAATAAGGAAGCTGTCCTGGTCTGAGTTCACCCTAACCTGGAAGACAGGAAGTAAGATTATAAGGAACCTAGCTCAAACTGAGCAGAAGTAATCAAGGTTTTTCCTATGAATTATCTTACTGTGAGATGGTTGTAGATGAGCTGCGACCAGCCAAATAAATCGGTGAGTCGGTAGAACGCCGCCAGTTTGCAGCGAAGAATCTTCTCACCTTTGTCATACGAAATGGAGTCAGAACCACGCAAATCATTCACCGGAGTCACCATCCCCAAACCTGAGAAGAGAAAAGAAGAGGTGTCAGTGTGCAGATGGTGTACATACAGATACAGAAAACTGTGGCATGCCACATGTTCATTCATTCGCCACCCCCTTACTCATGTTGAGCGCCGCCATTCCTCCCTGTGGTGCAGCGGGATACATGGAAGGCATGCTGGTAGTCATGAAGTCAGCAATCTGCTGCAGGGCCAACAGGCTTGTGGGCGTTTTGCCCTTTTTCAGCTGATCCTGGATCATTGTCTCCAGCTCATCGCAGAACGCCTGCAACATAAAACCACTCATTTTGTAAAACCAGAAATAATAATAAATAAATGAAAACAGGTCGTTCCTAAAAAGCCCTTTCATGAGCGCATTGTTGTCAAATCATAATGTTCTTCTTAGATATTACTAGCATGGTTTTTCCACGCATACAATAGACTTATCAAAATAATGGCAACAATGGTGCATTTGTGTTGAACAGTTTGTCAGAGTCACACTGCTGTTGAGGAATAAAGTGGAGCTAACATGTGATTATTTGGAAGGCTGTCGCTTTTCACGCTGGCATAAACACTTTGGCTTTAAAAGTAGAACATGATTTTCAGTCCAAAGTTCAGCCCCGGGTCATTTGTGGCCAGCAGCCTGTTTTTATTTGCGTATTGGTAAAATAAATGAAGCATGGCCCGCATATGAATATTAGGAGGGAATAAAAAGGCCACACTGGAAAAAAATAAAAAAGATAAACTATTTAATGTTTAAACAAATATTATCAATAATGCATCATACAAAACATTTCATGTTTATTTCTTCAAACTAGTCTTGCAAAAAAATTAAATGCTATCTTTTTAGAAAAGCACACTAGAAACAATAAAACAAAACAAAATTATTACGCCTCATTGTTAAAAAGGCGTACATTTTGAAGTCTAAAACTGCACTTTTTGGGGAATTTTGCCCACCGTTTGCAATCATTATGAGAGACGAGAACACCCGCCTTTGTTTTAGGATGCTAAAGATGAAGAAAACGCTTGAAAGATGCGGCTAATGGGAGTAGCCGTTGTAGCCTTCAAAGCCCTGTAAAAAAAACTTCAAAACCCTCCAACGTTTTTTATATACACACTGCAAGTATATATAATGTGTCAGCGGTCACCAACCTTTGCGAGCCCAAGATCCCTGGTGTACCCCTGCGTCAACTATGATGTATTTTTTATATGCACACGTGCGCACGCCTGTGAAGTGAAAACCATTTCAGGTGACTACCTCTTGAAGCTCATAGAGAGAATGCCAAGAGTGTGCAAAGCAGTAATCAGAGCAAAGGGTGGCTATTTTGAAGAAACTAGAATATAAACCATGTTTTCAGTGATTTCACCTTTTTTGTTAAGTACATAACTCCACATGTGTTCATTCATAGTTTTGATGCCTTCAGTGACAATCTACAATAGTCATTAAAATAAAGAAAACGCATTAAATGAGAAGGTGTGTCCAAACTTTTGGCTTGTACTGTATATCAAACCAACATAACAAGGGGGTAAAATACCAAATACCAGACGGTTAGTATTACCGTTTGAATATTTAATTACCGAAAAACACTCATTTATCAATGCATTTTAGGCAACACTGCTTACTTCCTGAAAAAGTAAGCGACACAGTCTAACGGCGCATGCGCACTAGCGCCGTTAGACTTTAGAAAAAATGGCGGCAACTACGCAGACTTTGCTCGAGAAATTTGCTCTGGAGATGTTTCCTCCCAGTAAACGCAGCCGATTGATTCGATTCACTCGCTTTTACTTCCGTGGAGTCTCGGATTGCGTTCAGAGCGCGCTGCTGTTATTAGATGACAGGTGTGGACAGAATGGGACAGACACATTTGTCCCACACAAAGTATATCTTGGAGGAGAAAAATATTTGATGTTGCAGTTTCATTTTGAACTCTGCTGGGACAGAGTTACCATGCAGCAGGCATTGTGTCAGAAACGTTGCCACAACTTGTTTAAAAAGTATTTGGGTTTGTTTACTGGGATGCTCTCTTGTCCTTTATTTAACTGCTAACTTTGTCAGTGTTCCAATAACATCAATACTAGCTCAAATGTTTGTCATCTTATCGAATTGAACGCAAGCTGTTGTCCGTGAGCAACAAAGATTGTGTATTGGATGTGAGAGGTGTCACTCCTGTTTATTTTTGTTGGCCAAACTGTTCCATTGAACCCCATGGTGTTGGAGAAGAACAAAGCTTGTTTATTAGACTTAATCTTCTTACAACATTTGTTACTTTAATAACCACTCATGAGACATAGCGTTTTGTTAATAATAGCTTGGTGCGCCACATCTGGTCTGACTGTGCTAACAAATTAACGGTTTTAAAAAAGTACCTTACACAAGCATAATGTACCCAAAGCACTTATTGATACATTTTCACAATTATTATGCTCTGACCTAAAATACTAGTCAATATTGTCCAAAGACGTATTGCGCCAATACATGTGAGAGATTTTGCATTTAATTAATAAACATTTTATAAAATGTTATTTGACAAAAAAGCACACACTTTGTAATGGTAAAATAAGTGTAAAAGGTAAAACATGGAACTAAAAAAAAAAAAAAAGGTAAACATAACAGAATTGTATTGTTTTTTATATGGTTATTGTTATTTCCATTTATTGTAATTACTATTATTTTACTTGTTGTGGTTTGTTACTAATTTGTATCCAAACTATATTTAAAGTGGAGTTTTGGTGGTACAATAAATACTCCTGTTTTTAAAATAATGAATAATCGTGTAATTCATCGTGATTTCAATATAAATCAAAATAATTGTGATTATAATTTTTGCCATAATCGTCCAGCCCTACTACAAACTCAAAAGCAATTTGCATACTGACGTAGAAGCTTAAGCTTAACTTAATTTACGGCTCATACCGTAGCATGCCGATGTGAAAATGATTTCCTCCGTGTTCGCTCTAGCAATAACAATGTCGTTACAGTTAGTTACTATGCAGGTTACTGAACGTAAATTAAGTATTGTACATAGAGTCAGAATGGATTGTTTCCATTAGCTACATTGCTAGACACCTGGAACGAGCTGATTATTACAAATCAGAATGCATAAAAAAAACATTTGTCTTTCATAAGGATTGTGAACAACATGCAAAATTCCAAAAAAGTGCAATTCCCCTTTAAGGAAAAATATGCTTCAAAAGTCAAACAAAACTTGGAGTTTAAACCATCAAACTGTGTGACTTCAGCTCAGCAAGCATCTTTACATCAACTCTACAATTGTGTCATTTAGCTTATAATTGTTTTTAATAAACCCAATTGTGAAGGCATGAGTGGTCGTGTCACGCTTCCGCCATCCTAGTCACTGCCTTTGTGCCCCCGGGCAAGACGCTATACCCACCTGCTCCCAGTGTCCCCCACACTGGTTTAAATGTCGCTTAAAGATGTAGATAGTGGGTTTCACTATGTAAAGTCCTTTGAGTATCCAAAGAAAAAGCACTACCTAAATATAATTCAGTTCACAAAGAAGAAGTGTGATGCTAACCATAAAACTAAAAACAATGAGCAACAAAATTTAAATTAAAGCTTTTTTCTAATCAATTTAATATTTGCAGCCTTTCATCACATTGCCCTATTTTTTGCCAATAATAGGTATAAGAAAACACTCGGTGTCAGTCTCTCTACAAACAACTTCCTATTTCCTTCAACTTTAAACTATGAACCCTTTTAATTGATTGTCTTGAACTGTAGTTGCATTATACAGTGGTTAACTTCTTATTACATTTGTATGGCGGTTAATGGTAAATGGTAGTAAAAAAAATATCTGTACAGTTAATAAAAGTGTTATAATAGTGACAGTTGGAGCTTGGAATGAATTAATTCACTTTACAAGATTTCCTATGAAAGAAATTGTTATGAAATTACAACGACCTTGAAGTCAACCATCAAATACCATACAAAGCTCCCACTGACCGGGCTCTGCAGTATCATGGAGACCCTTTTCTTCTGTTCCATCATGTTGAAATCCTGCCGCAGGTCGGGCGCCATGTTCCTCTCGCGCTGGTACTCGGGGCTGCTCTCGTCTACACGGTCAAAGTAGCGCTCCTTGTGAGGGGCGGTGGCGGGAGGGTGGGCCGTCACCACGGCGGCACCTGAGTCGCCGTTCATCCTGGGCTGGCCTCCTGTACCATGGAGAGAAAACAAACATAATGAATTGTCATGGAGCTTAAAATAATATGACACATACTATATTTTCCGGACTATAAGCCGCTACTTTTTTTTACTAACGCTTTGAACCCTGCGGTTTATAAAACGGCGGGGCTAATTTATGTTTTTTTCCTCGCTAAAGGCCATAATGTTTGAAAAAATAGTTTTCATAAAACACTGACAGAGACAATGAAAAGTTGTGTTATTGTTTGTGCTATGACGCCATCTTCTGGATGAGTTTGCTCACTGCAGGGGCTGTAGGTTGAACGTCTACAGTATTTCTTTCTGAACCGGAAACACAAGTGCCTTTTCGTCTACTAGTCGTCCGTAGCGTTTCTACTCATATGGTTTCCTCATTCATTACTCCGAGCAAAGTTCCTAAGTTTTACAATTAAACTAAAACAATTCATACTTACTAAATGGTCACAGGTTTGATAGTAGTGTTTTTAAGCCTATTCGTACATGCTGTTGTAATGTAATCAAGCTAACGTCGTTAGCATCAGCTAATATGCTAACACGTTTACATGTGTCTGTGTTATTAACTTACAATGACATTCTTTTTGTATTGTTTCAGTTTCAGAAATGTATCAGTAAATTCACCAAAACGTCACCGTAGAGTTATTGAGTCTGTTTAGCTGATTGAAGAGCTAGCTTCCGCAGCTAGTGGGTGCATGACGATGACTTCTGTTTTGTTGGATCAGCCGTTTTACTGCCGCGTTACAGGCACTGTTTGAAAACAATTAAAAGGTATGTAATTTAACATTCACAAAATATTTCTGTGTAAATAACTAATTTCACAACATATACAGTATATCTGCTGCAGCTTATAGTCGGGTGCGGCTAATATATAGAAACAATTTTTTCCGCATAAAATTTAGTGGGTGCGGCTTATATATTTGTGTGCTCTATAGACCGTAAAATACGGCAATTCTTTAGTTAATTTATTTTCTAATTAAAACTGTATTCATATTCGTCAGAAAATGTCACTTATTGATTAAATAAACACAATATTTGAAGACTGTCACTTAGGTAAACTTGCTAATGAGTGTTATTAGGGTGTGTTAGTTGTGTATTTTGGTTACCTCATTTCGCCCTGACAAGGGAAAACATATAACAGTTGTATGCAAATGCAGACTACACGAAACCTAAAAATGTTATATCAAAGTTTATGTGTATCGATCAAAGCCAAGCATCGGGACTTCATATTCGCAAAGGCAGAATTACAAAACCAGTGAAGTTGGCACGTTGTTTAAATCCTAAATAAAAACAGAATACAATGATTTGCAAATCTTTTTCAACCTCTATTCATTGAATAGACTGTAAAGACAAGATACTTAACGTTCAAACTGGAAAACTTGGTTATTTTTTGCAAATAATAGCTCATTTGGAATCTGATGCCTGCAACATGTTTCAAAAAAGCTAGCACTAGTAGAAAAAAAAAACTGAGAAAGTTGAGGAATGCTCATCAAACACTTATTTGGAACATCCCACAGGTGAACAGGCTAATTGGGAACAGGTGGGTGCCATGATTGGGTATAAAAACATCTTCCATGAAATGCTCAGTCATTCACAAAGAAGGATGGGGCAAGGGTCACCACTTTGTGAACAAATGCATGAGCAAATTGTTTAAGAACAACATTTCTCAACCAGCTATTGCAAATAATTTAGGGATTTCTATGGTCCGTAATATCATCAAAGGTTCAGAGAATCTGGAGAAATCACTGCAAGTAAGCAGCAAGGCAAAGTGGAAAAGTGTTCTAGGGTCTGACGAGTCCATATTTCAAATTGTTTTTGGAAACTGTGGACGTCATGTCCTCCGGACCAAAGAGGAAAAGAACCATCCGGACTGTTCTAGGCGCAAAGTTCAAAAGCTAGCATCTGTGATGGTATGGGGGTGTATTAGTGCCCAAGGCATGGGTAACTTACACATATGTGAAGGCACCATTAATGCTGAAAGGTATACATACAGGTTTTGGAACAACATATGTTGCCATCCAAGCAACGTTATCATGGACACCCCTGCTTATTTCAGCAAGACAATGCCAAGCCACGTGTTACAACAGCGTGGCTTCATAGTAAAATGGTGCTAGTACTAGACTAGCCTGCCTGTAGTCCAGACCTGTCTACCATTGAAAATGTGTTGCGCAATATGAAGCCTAAAATAACATCTTAAGCTGTACATCAAGCAAGAATGGGAAAGAATTCCACTTGAAAAGCTTCAGAAATTGGTCTCCTCAGTTCCCAAACGTTTACTGAGTGTTGTTTAAAGGAAAGGCCATGAAACACAGTGGTAAAAATATCCCTGTGCCAGCTTTTTTGCAATGTGTTGCTGCCATTAAATTGTAAGTTAATGATTATTTGCAACAACAAAAAAAATTGTTTCCCGGTTCGAACATTAAATATCAGTCTATTCAATTGAATATTTGAATTGAATTGAATTATTTATATAAAACCTGCACTGTACAACATTTTGGCAGAGACATTTATGTAAGGCTTGAAAAGGGGTTGGATGAAGCAAATGCTTATAATATCTCAACCCCTCTCACTCATTCCACATAAACAATATAATACAAGAACAATACTATACAAACAAAAACAAGAAAAGCTCCTGTACACTAACAATACAATAGTACCATTGTTACTATGAGACAAGACAAGGCGAGACAAAACACACACACACACACACACACACACACACACACACACACACACACACACACACACACACACACACACACACACACACACACACACACACACACACACACACACACACACACACACACACACACACACACACACACACACACACACACACACACACACACACACAAACACAAACACTCTCTGACCATACACCTCTCTCTCATCGCTCTGTGCTAAGGGCATCACTCTCTTTCCTCCTCGTACCTCTTCATTACTTCTTTTTTAAACAGTCTTTTAAATGGAATCATGTTAGAACAGGTTTTTAACTCGTCCCCTAAGTTGTTCCACAGACTGACTCCACGCACTGAAATGCACATTGATTTTAAAGTTGTTCTAAATTTAGGAAAATATAATTTGTTTCCTCTTAGACTGTAACTATGGTGAGCACCTCTATCCTGGAATAGGATCTGTATATTGGATGGTAGAGAGTTTTGGGATGCCCTAAACATAATTTGAGCAGTTTTAAAGTTGATTACATCGTGCAGTTTAAGTTGCTTTAACTCCAAGAATAGTGTATTTGTATGATGTCTGTAGTGAACATTGGACACAATCCTAATGGCCTTTTTCTGCAGAGTGACTAAAGGCTGTAGATGAGATTCATAACAATTTCCCCAGACTTCAACACAATAGTTTAAATATGACATAATAAATGAATGATACAATAACAGTAGAGCATTGTTATTCAATAAATGACATGATCTCCTCATCATTCCAACACATTTAGCAACTTTCTTCCTCAGGTAACTTATATGAGGCTTCCATGATATATTTTCATCTATTACCACTCCTAAAAATGAATTTTGTTGAACATATTCTATTGGTGTATCATCAATAACAATCCTGATGGGTATATTACTTTTGCGATTGCTAAAGAGCATGATTTTGGTCTTTTTTAAATTCAGAGACAATTTGTTGATATTAAACCAAGTTTTTAACTTGATCATCTCCTCAGTTACAGAGGCCAGAAGTTGCTTCATGTCGTCACCTGCACATGTAATGGTTGTATCGTCAACAAAGAGGATGAACTTCAGCAGTGTTGATACTTTACATATTTCATTGATATACATTATAAATAGTGTGGGTCCTAGTATCGACCCCTGGGGGACTCCACAGGTTATGTTCATGAGTGTAGATTGATGTTGATCGATATAAGTTGAAAAGGATTTGCAAATCATTGTATTCTGTTTTTATTTACAAATTACACAACATGCCAACTTCACAGGTTTTGGGTTTTGTCTATAACACAGCCCTACTCCCTTGTAGTGAATGTAATATTATGGCAGGAGGCCAAGTCCATTGATGTACTGCTTTCAATATAATGGACCAAGCAAAGGACAGTAAAATACTGATGGGAGAACATTTACCCGAACAAGTCAGCATCGCCTGTCATCAGATGTAAATGTTACTTCCGGTCATGAGACCGCTTTACCAGCCCCTGAGAGGTTTGCCATTGATTTCCACCTCGTGTTTGATGGCATCACAACAAGACAATGCAAGTAAATCACAACAAGTGCACGTTAATAAGAAAAAAATATTATTCTGCCGAAATTAAGCAAATGTGGATCCTTATTAGAGCAATCTGGCTGACCCTGCAGATCAACATGAAGACTCTGCAAGTGCAAGCATGCAAAGTTATTAAACTTGTTCTGACAACAGGCAATCAATACTTCTGCCAAAGCCTCCATGACAACAGCAGACCATTAACAAAGCATCCAGACACTGACAGAACATTCTCTCTGTCTGTCCCATTAGTCCATTTCCAAGTCAACTTTAGTCGCCTGCTTTAGGCAGTTGTTGCGTTACTTTTAGGCCAATGTTTACTACAAACAAATGCACATCACCAACATTGATATTGCACTTTTAAAATGTGAGCATTAATCAAAATTAAAACAAAAAATCTCAGCTGTTTGCCATCACACGGATCACAGCACCCACACCCCACCGCTCTCATCCATCCATCCAATTTCTAGCTTATTCAGGGCAGAAGGCGGGGTACACCCTGGACACGTTGCCACCTCATCGCAAGGCCAAGACAGATAGACAACATTCACACTCAGTCACACACTAGGGCCAATTTAGTGTTGCCAATCAGCCTATCCCCAGGTGCATGTATTTTGCAACTATGTTTGTGTGTATTTAAAGTGCTGGACACTGCATGCAGTCCAGACTTGAACCATTTATTGAACCTTTATTAAACAATTCATTGAAGCATATAAGAATCAGAATATGAACACTATTATATATATAATCAGAATATAAATCATAGCTTTTTTAATAAAATTACTTGTTGCAGTCCTAAACCCTTGTTACTCAGTAAAATATGACTACAGATCAACTGTTATGTTTTTAGGGCCAAATACTAGTAGTCAAGGAGGCCAATAACCAATATTTGGAGCCGATATTCATTTGCAGTAAAAGTAATTTCTACAGGAATACTTTATGTCAGTTAACAGCTGGACAAGTTAGGATAGGATCTAAACTATTATACAAACATCGGGTCTGGTTCAAATATAGAGATGAGGGTCTTTAATTTGACCTGCGGTTGTACTCTGTCTCAAAGTGTTAACATGTGCTCAATGTTTCCTTACCATTATTGCTATGTTGTCTATTACCATTGTTGGTATTTTGTCTATTACCATTGTTGGTATATTTGTTATTCCTACATTGTTGATACAAATTATTGTTACAGTGTAATAATGAGTGTTACCTGTGGTAATGCCACTATGATACAACATTTGTATTATAATCCTTGAACAAAGTAACAGTGAAACTCATGTGAATAATCACTGAATGGAGAACTGGGGGTGGGATTAAATAAATTATCTTCTTCCCACTCCCTTTCAGGCAAAACTGGACAATCATGCATTACATACTATACATTACATTTTGCACTATATTAATTTATATTATTATGTGTTGTCAACTTTGTACTTTTTTTGTTATTATTTTTTATGTCATTGCCTGAAATTAAAAAAAAAAAAAAAAAAAAAAAAGTTGCTTTTTTTAACCTGATTTTTTAGGAAATGTTGGACCATTAGTAAGTATAAGAACATCCATAGTGTTGGCGTTAACGCACTTTTTGTGTCTTTTTACGCATTGAAATCAGAAAGGATGCGAATTTCCGTAAGTCTGATTTTTTACCGCCCGTTTTGCTTGTTTTTTTTTTCATTGATTATCGCTTTCCACCAGTGTTTTGTTTTGTTTATATTTGCCGGATCAAATTTTTAATTATTATTAATTATTGGTAGACTTGAAAGTAATGCACTTTCCGGTACAATTTCTTAAATTTTGATTCGCCGCAAGTTTTATCGATCATAAATACTGCATTTCCAGTATTAGGACTCCCGCGTGTTATTGTTTTCGTCATGGCGAGCAATAAACCCAAGAAGCAAAGCTTCAATGAAAAGTGGCTTCAGGAGCCACTTTTCAGCAAATGAATCACTTATGAAGATGGAAAGATGTTTTGCACGCCATGTAAACGGGCTAATAAAAAGAAAACCTTTGCAACCGGGTGCACTGATTTTCAAAGATCCAGCCTCACCAGGCACCAAGAAACATCATGTTACACCTTTCCTGCTTGTCTGCTCCCAGACCGTGGTCGAGGAGCGCAGGGGAGACGTTCCCTCCAGTGCCGATGTATTGTTGGGGGTTACACCCTCCACTTTACCCAGCAGAGGGTCCCTACAGTTCCGCTCTTTAGTCGGAATGACGAGGCCGTCGATTTGTTACAACTCTTTATTTATGTTTTCCACAAAGCCAACCGGACATCCACCATGATATTAACACTCCTGAACATGCTAGCGCTCCCTCTCCTAACTTGCCCACTCACTTACACACGTCACTCACCCCACACACTGCCCTTCTTAAAGGGGAACACACATCTTATGGCTCCATGGGCTACTAAACCCCTCCCCTTCCTCCTTCCAAGACGTGCTTGCACGTATAAAAACATCCATGATTGGTTGATTGTTTACTATGATGAGTCACGATTGGTTGAGATTAGGCCAATCAGAGGGAAGATAGGACGGGTCATGGAACCAGGAAGAAAAATCACAACAGACATCCCAAATGACGACGAGAGACTCAAAAAAGAGAAGAGGCAGCCCGATATTACCGGACATCTCTACTTAAAATCTTTTCTGTACACTTAATGCTATAATGGCAACAGTTTAAAAGCTTATTACTAATCGACATTATTTTCAATGCGAAAATGTGTTTCGACAATCGTAAAAAACGTGTCCCAAAAAGCAAATATGTTGCAAGAAATTCCGCATATGCAATGTTTCTTATACTTATGGTTGACTTTACTAAACAACTTTTGCACCCATTTATGTGAAAATTCATGAATAGTGTGGACAGATAATAGCAGTGGTGTCCAGAGATGAAAGAGGCTCTCTTCCTCTCTCTGCCTCCCACGAGTCAGAATGTGTCATCTCAAAACAACGGGCGCCCCCGGCATCACTGCCAGAACCCTCTCTCTAGTTCCCATCCTGCCTGAAAAACGTGGGCGCAGGGAGGTTTTGGCGGACCTCCAGTCCTGTTTGAGAGTGCAATCGCTATGGAGACCAAACACGTTGCCACGGAAACACAGGACAGTCTTGTGAAGATTACGGTTATGTAAGAGCAGCTGTGGCCTAAGATCACGTAGCAATCTCGTCAGCTTTTGGCACAGACGTTAGTGTACTATACACTTTGTTAGTTTTACTATACTTAAACAAGCATTTTTGATAGGAATACATACTAAATAGTAGGAAAGGAATTGGTCACAATGTCCACAGTTCGGATTTGTGACATGTTAGGTGTACATTGTTGTTATTTTTAACACCCAGAATAACATATTCCAACAATCCGCCATGACCTTTTATCAGTTGTTCTTTAAAAAAAATATTATAAGTATTTAATTAATTGCAAAGTAAACACATTGGCTTTCACACTGCACTGTCAACAAATTCAATTTTCTGCCTTTGGTACTCTTTTCCAGCGTGTGCAGCTAGACAGATAGTCAACATGAAGAAACAAGCTCCAGAAGTTTTGTTGAGTCTTGATGTTTCTACTTTTAAATTATTTTACTTCCTCTGGATTATTTCTTTACACTTCTTCCTTCATTTAGGTTAGTAAGACTGAAAATATAAACCTAAAATAAAGCACTCGGCTAAAGGCTTCGGTTTCAAATGCTGTTTGTTGTGCTGGTGACTTTGTCAAACAAACTTTGCAGCATCACTTGTTCCACGCCTGTTGTCGCTAAACCAAAGTACTGACAACACTTTTCTTTGGAACAAACGTCTTACTGTCGTTAGTGTCAGCATTCGCCATGTTTTGGTAGGTGTGCTGCTAAGGAAGTAAGGGGATGGCCCAAGCTACAGAAGCTCATGAGGTAGGAAAAAGTATGCCGGAGTGAGAGAAGAAAAAATAGATTTTTTTAAATCGTCTGCAACAAAAAACTTCAATATATCGTAAATCGCCCAGGCCTAGGTTTCTATTACTGAATTGTGACATTGATAGATAATGGGAGTGTCCAGTACATCCGGAAGTTAAGGGTAGACCACAAAAAGTGACTGACCTTCATGAATTCATCATTTACTGAGGAGACGACCATTGAAGTGTTTGACAATGTGGTCAAAAGCCTGACTTTTTATGTAAAATTAAGTACACTTTGATTTTAAATCATATCATTACGTACATTATTGCTTTGTATTTTATTTACATACATTTTGGTTAAAGAAATAGAAGCCAATACCTCTGTTTATTTACTTGGCATCAATATTTAAATATACTGA
This sequence comes from Entelurus aequoreus, assembly GCF_033978785.1. Taxonomy (NCBI): domain Eukaryota; kingdom Metazoa; phylum Chordata; class Actinopteri; order Syngnathiformes; family Syngnathidae; genus Entelurus; species Entelurus aequoreus. Next base: position 27,979,432 of record NC_084751.1, on the reverse strand, counting down.
CAATGAATGGTCCCAGACACGTTCCTTCTACTCACGATGAGAGCATTTTAGTCACATTCTGCGTTAAACAGTAAATACAGTTTGTATTGGCCAATTCCAAAATTCTGTCATCGCTAATAACGGGGAAATCATATGGCCCTACTTCGCCTCATGTATGACGCTCACGTATGACTAAAATCTTAACTGATTAGTAACATAAAGAAAAAACAATATCCGAGCAACACATGATGCATGTTTTCATAAACTGTTCTATACCTACTTAATAGACTTACTTTAGTACTAGTTAAATAAATGGAACTAAGAGCACAGTCTAAGCTGCTGCTGATGCACTGCCCTGTAGATTTGGGTGGTTTACGACTGCAAGGACTATCAAACTGGAAAAATCGCTGGAAAATGAACCAGCCTGGAAGAAAAAACATATTAAAGTTGACTCGTGTTTTTGACATTCACAAGATTAAACTCTGGGCAATGCATGCATGTGTACACGGTACGGTCATTTAACACCGGTTTGATCCTAAACATAGAAGACGGGTTGTTCGCAACAGGTGGCTACAGCAGGAAAACTAAAATGGGAGAGAAGAGACATAAATCTGCTGTTTAGGCATTTGTACATTTCAGTAAGTAAGGGGCACCACTGAAAGAATAGTGTTCACATGGCTGGTAACGGGTTAGAACACACCTAAAACTTCCAAAAGATATGATCTACAGCGGAGTTATGCCGATTTGATCCTCAATGCAGACACGCATTGATAAAGAAAATTAATTTGTCTAACATACCTCATTAGATTTTGAGGGTTCATAAAGCAGTTGTTCTCAACCTTTTTTCAGTGATGTACCCCCTGTGAACATTTTTTTAATTCAAGTACCCCCTAATCAGAGCAAAGCATTTTTGGTTGAAAAAAAAGAGATAAAAAAGTAAAATACAGCACTATGTCATCAGTTTCTGATTTATTAAATTGTATAACAGTGCAAAATGTTGCTCATTTGTTGTGGTCTTTCTTGAACTATTTGGAAAAAAACATAAAAATAACTAAAAACTTGTTGAAAAATAAACAAGTGATTCAATCGTAAATAAAGATTTCTACACATAGAAGTAATCATCAACTTAAAGTGCCCTCTTTGGGGATTGTAATAGAGATCCATCTGGATTCATGAACTTCATTCTAAACATTTCTTCACAAAAAAAGAAATCTTTAACATCAATATTTATGGACGATTTTCACAACAAATCTAGCTGTCAACACTGAATATTGCATTGTACCCCAGTTCTTTTTGACAGACATTTTAAAAAAATCTCACGTACCCCTTGGCATACCTTCAAGTACCCCCAGGGGTACGCGTACCCCCATTTGAGAACCACTGTCATAAAGGACATCTGTAATTTTGTAAGATTATTAGGTAGGTAGGTCTACGGTATATCCATTCAGGGTGGGACATTGACCATACATAACAAGTTTGATCAAGCTCTGACAATGGGGAAATTACTTATTAAAAGACTTTAACGAATCCTCAAAAGATCCGCCCACATCATATGGCGTAGGCTGAAAAACTTCATAATTTTGTATGGCTTAATGGCCTAGTACAACTGTCTCAAGGTTGGGTACAATCAGGTAAATTCCCTTTGAGGAGCATTTAAATTTTAGAGAATCACCTACAGCAGTGGTGCCCAACCACCGGTCCGTGGATCGATTGGTGCCGGGCCGCACTAGAAATAAAAAAAAAATTTAAAAATAAAATCAACATAAAAACACAAGATACACTTACAATTAGTGGACCAACCCAAAAAACCTCCCTCCCCATTTACACTCATTCGCACAAAAGGTTTGTTTCTTTCTGTTATTAATATTTCTGGTTCCTACATTGTATATCAATATATATCAATACAGTCTGCAGGGATACAGTCTGTAAGCACACATGATTGTATTTCTTTATGACAAAAAAAAAAAAAAAAAAAAATACCATACATTAGCTTGCAGTCATGCACTGACCAAATATGCCTGATTAGCACTCCAACAAGTCAACAACATCAACCAAGCGCACCTTTATGCTTTCACACACAGTATAAAACTTTCGGTGGACAAAATGAGACAAAGAAGGAGTCGAAGATTTTACATGTAAACAAACTGTTGCGTCACAGTCGACACTATGGTGAGTTCAAGAACCGCTGAAATTAGTACGACAAAACAATGTTCACCAAATACTCTCATCAGTGAAGCATATACACACAAACATATTAAACATTTCTAACAATTGGGAAGGTTTGTGTCATGTTTGTCCTCAAACAAAAAACATACTAAAACACAAAAATTATTTTCCCCGATCTTTTTCCATTTTCAATCCTTTTTTAAAAATGCTCCAGGACGCCACTAGGGGTGCACTAAAGAGCCGCATGCGGCTTGAGAGCCGCGGGTTGCTGACTCCCGGTTTAAACTATCAGGTAGAAAGCTGGAACGCAAATGGCGCGCGACCAAACTTGAGATTTTCCATCAAGCATGGAGTGATAGTTAAATAACTTTAATAAATGATAATCACATTATCATTTGGCTGCACCAAATGATAATATAAATACATTTAATAAAGTCAAATACAAATAAGGCAACAAGAGAAGTATCCCACACTTCTCTTTTGTAAAGTAAATCTGAACAGCCGATATGGGCATCTACATAAACCATATGATTTGCCTGAGAAGCTGGACAGGACAAAAAAAAAATTAAAATAAAAAAATAAAAACAAAACTTATAAACGCGCTCTGACATTAGCTAAAACTAATTAATCGTATCCACATCAATAAAAACAATCCTAAATATTTGTTTAATACAGTAGCATCGCTAACCCAACAAGGGACTTCTCCAAGTAGATCCACCCATTCCGCTGATGACTTTATGAAATTCTTTACTAAAAAAATTGAGCTCAACAGAAGGGAGATTAAAGATAACACGGCCCAGCTCCAACTGGGTTCTATAAACACAGATACGAATGTAAGTACTACAGCAAATGATCTCCAAAAGTGCTGTTTTTTTCCCCACTTTAAAAACTAGGTCGGGTGTTTGTTTCATTGTCGTTTTTAGTTGCCATCACTTTCTAACAATTCAGGATACTGGCCAGTTAGCTCATGTTGATGGGCTTATGTTGCTCATTTGGTTTGAAGCCGAAATATTTTCACACAGGAACATTTTCATATTTTTTTCTCCTAATTTTTGTTACTTTGCGGTGATTCCCACTAGTGAATAGTAAGGCTCTGTCCGTGAATGTGTAAATCCTGGCGGTCCCACCTCTGCCCACCGAGACAAAGATTGTGGATGGATGACAAGAGGATTCACTCAGTTCATTTAGTTCTGCAATTGATAATGAAACTCCGGTGCTGAGAGTGGTGCAGAGCAAACCCTCTTGCACCTTGCCAGCAAGCGAGAGACAAAGGAAAAAAACACAGACACAATAGGACATGGCAATTTATCAAAGTGGGCAAAGGTATCGAGTTTATTGTTCCATTAATTGACTTACAGGCTCTGTTATACTGTCCAGTGGTTTAATTATTTTAACAGCTATACAACTGACTATTACATTATTGCTTAAAACATTACCTGTACAATAAATAAAATGTTTTAATTCCTGTGGGAAAAAGGCTCCACAAAGGTTTACACTGTGCATTTGTACCTCTGCGTGGTGCATTAAAATGTAAAAACAAAGCGTGTGGAGTGACCACATTCAGGAAGGAAGGAAATAGTGAAATAGAGAGACAGGACTAGAAATGAGGGACACATTTTCCGCTGCACTGCAGTCAAGGGTGTGGAGAGTGGGAGTAAAAACAAACGTCTTTGCTCAAGTGATGTGTGTAATGATGGTGGCAACGCAGAACCAAAATGCCTCAGTCCAGTGGGAATGTGAGGCCTTTCATTTTGCAATGCCATCTGCTGAAAATGATGGAAAGTGCCACTCTACATTGCAACTGACACTGTGATCAAAATTGGAATTGCCACAAAACACATTAAGGTATACAACGCTCTACTGCCATCAGGCAGCTAAAGTGGATAGTGCATCCTGCCAATTTTTCACTGTTTCATGTGTCAGGTAAACCGCGACAAATGGCACCATATGAATCCCCTTCCTACTGTAGCTAGAATGCTACATAGCATCGAGGACGCGGCCGTTCGCTTGTCGCTGTCAAATTTGCAGGAAGTAGCTAGAATGTGTCATCAACATTAGAGATGTCCGATAATATCGGCCTGCCGATAAATGCTTTAAAATGTAATATCGAAAATTATCGGTATCGGTTTCAACCTCCCGATATTCCCGGGAGACTCACGAATTTCAGTGCCCCTCCCGAAAATCTCCCGGGGCAACCATTCTCCTGAATTCCACCCGGACAACATTATTGGGGGCGTGCCTTAAAGGCACTGCCTTTAGCGTCCTCTACAACCTATCGTCACGTCCGCTTTTCCTCCATACAAACAGCATGCCGGCCCAGTCACATCATATATGCGGCTTTTACACACACATAAGTGAATGCAAGGCATACTTGATCAACAGCCATACAGGTCACACTGAGGGTAGCCGTATAAACAACTTTAACACTGTTACAAATATGCGTCACACTGTGAACCCACACCAAACAAGAATGACCAACACATTTCGGGAGAACATCCGCACCGTAACACAAAATAAACACAACAGAACCAATACCCAAAACCCCTTGCAGCACTAACTCTTCCGGGACGCTACAATATACACCCCCCTACCACCAAACTTGATTGAAACTTGTATTAGTAGATTGCACAGTACAGTACATATTCCGTACAAATGACCACTAAATGGTAACACCCGACTTGTTTATGTCGGGGTCCCCGTTAATCAATTCATGGTAAAGTTACATTGTTTAATGCATCCAGCGGGGCATCACAACAAAATTAGGCATAATAATGTGTTAATTCCACGACTGTATATATCGGTATCGGTTGATATCGGAATCGGTAATTAACAGATGGACAAAATCGGAATATTGGGTATCGGCAAAAAGCCATTATCGGACATCTCTAATCAACATGCATTATCACAATATAACGATAGTAATAAAAACTATCGCCAGCCAAACTTACATAAATTATATCGTATATCATCTATCTCGCGAAACCCTAATCCATCCATTTTCTACCGCTTGACCCTCTAAAATACCATACGGTTAGTAATACCGTCTACTTTTTTAATTACCGAAAAACCTTCATTTATTAATGCATTTCAGGCAACACGAAGTCAGGCCCATGCGCACTAGCGTCGTTTGGCTTGATAATCATGGCAGATTAAAGACACAGACTTTGCTGCGGAGATTTCCCCCCCCAGAGTAAACGGAGCCTCGCGCTTGGTTTAACGTCATTTTCCCTCGCTTCCCGCCGTGCGTTTAAGAGTGCACTGCTGTGGTTAGATGGAGACAGGTGTGGACAATATTGGAGACAGACGCACTTGTCCCCACACTAAAAGTAAACAGTGAAGGAGAAAACTATTTGATGTTGCTTTCATTTAGTCAATACAGCGTTCATCAGCTGTGACGGAGTTAATGACGTGAGGAAACATGCTGCAGGTGATGTGTTGTGAACGTTGTCACAACTTGTTTACAAAGTCTTTAGTTTGTTTACTGGCATGTTCACTCCTCCTTTATTTAACTGCAAACGGTATCAGTGTTCAAATAACATCAGCACTAGCTAAAATGTTTTGTCATCTCATCGAATTGAATGGTGGCTGTGAAGATTGTGTATTCGATGTGAGAGGTGTCACTCCTGTTTTTTGTTATTGGCCAAACTGTTGTACTGAACCACAAGGAAAAGAACAAAGCTTGTTTATTAGACTTCATCTTCATCTGCCAAATTGCTTTGTGTTTTATTTTGATATCAAAAAGTAAACGCCATGTTTTTTCTACATTACTTGTGATTTTTTCATGTCACAGAGGTATTACTTTAAAAACCATTCATGTGACACATCATTTTGTTAATGTGTTATTGTGTATAGTTAATTCCTAAAGGACATATTTCTGCTCAAACTCTTGGATCTGTCCCAATACATCATCTACATGTACTCAGTGGCCTAGTGGTTAGAGTGTCCGCCCTGAGATCGGTAGGTTGTGAGTTCAAACCCCGGCCGAGTCATACCAAAGACTATACAAATGGGACCCATTACCTCCCTGCTTGGCACTCAGCATCATGGGTTGGAATTGGGGGTTAAATCACCAAAAATGATTCCCGGGCGCGGCCACCGCTGCTGCTCACTGCTCCCCTCACCTCCCAGGGGGTGATCAAGGGTGATGGGTCAAATGCAGAGAATAATTTTGCCACACCTCGTGTGTGTGTGACAATCATTGGTACTTTAAAGGCCTACTGAAACCCACTACTACCGACCACGCAGTCTGATAGTTTATATATCAATGATGAAATCTTAACATTATAACACATGCCAATACGGCCGGGTTAACTTATAAAGTGACATTTTAAATTTGCCGCTAAACTTCCGGTTCGAAACGCCTCTGAGGATGACGTATGCGCGTGACGTAGCCCGACGAACACGGGTATGCCTTCCACATTGAAGCCAATATGAAAAAGCTCTGTTTTCATTTCATAATTCCACAGTATTCTGGACATCTGTGTTCGTGAATCTGTTTCAATCATGTTCATTGCATTATGGAGAAGGAAGCCAAGCAAGCAAAGAAGAAAGTTGTCGGTGCGAAATGGACGTATTTTTCGAACGTAGTCAGCCACAACAGTACACAGCCGGCGCTTCTTTGTTTACATTCCCGAAAGATGCAGTCAAGATGGAAGAACTCGGATAACAGAGACTCTAACCAGGAGGACTTTTGATTTGGATACACAGACGCCTGTAGAGAACTGGGACAACACAGACTCTTACCAGGATTACTTTGATTTGGATGACAAAGACGCAGACGTGCTACTGTGAGTATGCAGCTTTGGCTTTTTTTTGCGTATGTACGTAACTTTTTTAAAATATATAAGCTTTATGAACCTTGGGTTAGGTGAACGGTCTTTTGGGCTGAGTGATTGTGTGTGTTGATCATGTGTTTGAATTGTATTGGCGTGTTCTATGGAGCTAGGAGCTAGCAGAGGAGCTAGGAGCTAGCATAACACGTACCGTACCGTAAGTGCGCGTCACGTACGTAACTTTTTAAAAATATATAAGCTTTATGAACCTTGGGTTAGGTGAACGGTCTTTTGGGCTGAGTGATTGTGTGTGTTGATCGGGTGTTTGAATTGTATTGGCGTGTTCTATGGAGCTAGGAGCTAGCAGAGGAGCTAGGAGCTAGCATAACAAACACGCAGGTGTTATTATGCAGGATTAATTTGTGGCATATTAAATATAAGCCTGGTTGTGTTGTGGCTAATAGAGTATATATATGTCTTGTGTTTATTTACTGTTGTAGTCATTCCCAGCTGAATATCAGGTACCGTGAGTATGCAGCCTTGGCTGCTAAACATTCGATAACTTGACCGTATGTGCGCGTCACGTACGTAACTTTTTAAAAATATATAAGCTTTATGAACCTTGGGTTAGGTAAACGGTCTTTTGGGCTGAGTGATTGTGTGTGTTGATCAGGTGTTTGAATTGTATTGGCGTGTTCTATGGAGCTAGGAGCTAGCAGAGGAGCTAGGAGCTAGCATAACAAACACGCAGGTGTTTTTATGCAGGATTAATTTGTGGCATATTAAATATAAGCCTGGTTGTGTTGTGGCTAATAGAGTATATATATGTCTTGTGTTTATTTACTGTTGTAGTCATTCCCAGCTGAATATCAGGTCACCCCCGGCTCTCACAGCATCTTCCCTATCTGAATAGCTTCAACTCCCCACTAGTCCTTCACTTGCACTTTACTCATCCACAAATCTTTCATCCTCGCTCAAATTAATGGGGAAATTGTCGCTTTCTCGGTCCGAATCTCTCTCACTTCATGCGGCCATCATTGTAAACAATAGGGAACTTTGCGTATATGTTCAACTGACTACGTCACGCTACTTCCGGTAGGTGCAAGCCTTTTTTTTATCAGATACCAAAAGTTGCAATCTTTATCGTCGTTGTTCTATACTAAATCCTTTCAGCAAAAATATGGCAATATCGCGAAATGATCAAGTATGACACATAGAATAGATCTGCTATCCCCGTTTAAATAAAAAAAATTCATTTCAGTAGGCCTTTAACTTAACATATGAATGTACATAACTTAAAAAATTAATAATTTTTAAAAAATACCTCCCTCTATCAAAATGTAAAAATAGAGATAAAGGCATCATGAAATGACAAAAAGCGGACAACTTTATGTTAATAATGAATTTTTAAAAAACAGTAACTCAAAAGAAAATAATGTTTGCCTTGGTGCCCTAAAAAATGAGCCCTCCTTTAAAGGCCTACTGAAATGAATTTTTTTTATTTAAACGGGGATAGCAGATCTATTCTATGTGTCATACTTGATCATTTCGCGATATTGCCATATTTTTGCTGAAAGGATTTAGTATAGAACGACGACGATAAAGATTGCAACTTTTGGTATCTGATAAAAAAAAGGCTTGCCCCTACCGGAAGTAGCGTGACGTAGTCAGTTGAACATATACGCAAAGTTCCCTATTGTTTACAATGATGGCCGCATGAAGTGAGAGAGATTCGGACCGAGAAAGCGACAATTTCCCCATTAATTTGAGCGAGGATGAAAGATTTGTGGATGAGTAAAGTGCAAGTGAAGGACTAGTGGGGAGTTGAAGCTATTCAGATAGGGAAGATGCTGTGAGAGCCGGGGGTGACCTGATATTCAGCTGGGAATGACTACAACAGTAAATAAACACAAGACATATATATACTCTATTAGCCACAACACAACCAGGCTTATATTTAATATGCCACAAATTAATCCTGCATAAAAACACCTGCGTGTTTGTTATGCTAGCTCCTAGCTCCTCTGCTAGCTCCTAGCTCCATAGAACACGCCAATACAACTCAAACACCTGATTAACACACACAATCACTCAGCCCAAAAGACCGTTCACCTAACCCAAGGTTCATAAAGCTTATATATTTTTAAAAAGTTACGTACGTGACACGCACATACGGTCAAGCTATCAAATGTTTAGCAGCCAAGGCTGCATACTCACGGTACCTGATATTCAGCTGGGAATGACTACAACAGTAAATAAACACAAGACATATATATACTCTATTAGCCACAACACAACCAGGCTTATATTTAATATGCCACAAATTAATCCTGCATAAAAACACCTGCGTGTTTGTTATGCTAACTCCTAGCTCCTATGCTAGCTCCTAGCTCCATAGAACACGCCAATACAATTCAAACACCTGATCAACACACACAATCACTCAGCCCAAAAGACCGTTCACCTAACCCAAGGTTCATAAAGCTTATATATTTTTAAAAAGGTACGTACGTGAAGTGCACGTACGGTCAAGCTATCAAATGTTTAGCAGCCAAGGCTGCATACTCACGGTACCTGGTATTCAGCTGGGAATGACTAAAACAGTAAATAAACACAAGACATATATTTACTCTATTAGCCACAACACAACCAGGCTTATATTTAATATGCCACAAATGAATCCTGCATAAAAACACCTGCGTGTTTGTTATGCTAGCTCCTATGCTAGCTCCTAGCTCCATAGAACACGCCAATACAATTCAAACACCTGATCAACACACACAATCACTCAGCCCAAAAGACCGTTCACCTAACCCAAGGTTCATAAAGCTTATATATTTTAAAAAAGTTACGTACATACGCAAAAAAAAGTTGCGCACATACGGTCAAGCGATCAAATGTTTAGTGTATATATATTAGTCCTGGGTATGACTCAAAACTGCATCCGGTGATGAGGCTTCAGTTCGGGAGTTCTGGAGTTTTGGGGAAGGTGGAGTTACCCCTCAGTCATCATTGCTCCCAGGTCCACTCTGACCCGGGGTGGTAGTACCTGTCAGGGTCCCAGCTATGGGTTAAATAGCATTTCAAAGACCTCAACGGTGGAAGTGGCGGAGGATGACACTGCATGTCACAACGGCACTGAAGGCGGATGAAGGCTGCAACAGAGGGTGGTCTCCAGTCGTCATGGATCCATGCCACTGGATCAAGGCCCCTCTCTGCCAAGGACCGTGTGGTGGCTGCAGGCGCATCAGTCTCCCCACGCTAAAAGACGTCACGCGCAGGCGTCCTCCCGAATGGGAACCCATCCATTCTGAGGACAGTCATACTCGACTATGAGTGACTGCCGATGATGATGATGAGAAGCCAAAGCTGCATACTCACAGAAGCACGTCTGCGTCTTTGTCATCCAAATCAAAGTAATCCTGGTAAGAGTCTGTGTTGTCCCAGTTCTCTACAGGCGTCTGTGTATCGAAGTCAAAAGTCCTCCTGGTTAGAGTCTCTGTTATCCGAGTTCTTCCATCTTGACTGCATCTTTCGGGAATGTAAGCAAAGAAGTGCCGGCTGTGTACTGTTGTTGCTGACTACGTTCGAAAAATACGTCCATTTCGCACCGACAACTTTCTTCTTTGCTTGCTCAGCTTCCTTCTCCATAATGCAATGAACATGATTGCAACAGATTCACGAACACAGATGTCCAGAATACTGTGGAATTATGAAATGAAAACAGAGCTCTTTCGTATTGGCTTCAATGTGGAAGGCATACCCGTGTTCCCCGGTCTACGTCACGCGCATACGTCATCCTCAGAGGCGTTTCGAACCGGAAGTTTAGCGGCAAATTTAAAATGTCACTTTATAAGTTAACCCGGCCGTATTGGCATGTGTTATAATGTTAAGATTTCATCATTGATATATAAACTATCAGACTGCGTGGTCGGTAGTAGTGGGTTTCAGTAGGCCTTTAAGGCAACACTTGCCTCGATCTTAAAAAGTTAAAGGCCTGCAGTTGTGATATACATTTGTGTTAAAACACGAGACCTCGACTATCGTAAAGTTGAGCGACCTCCGTGCTCTTTACTCCGAGGGAGAGCCATATATACATCCGGCCATTGCAAACGGCTTGGCGCCCATAGCTTCTTTTATTTTTTGGAAGTAAAGCCTTACATACATTTAATTTACTTGTTTAGACCACAAGAAGTTGACTTAATTATGTCCTATTAATGTGTGAAGTATTGTATATGTCTACGTCAATGTACCAATATTAGTTATTGCTCTTTTCTTGTTTACATTTGCCTGTTATTTGAAAATGTTTATTTCTATAAATAATGAATGTTTAACTTTTGTTATTGTTTTTCTTTGCTATGCAGAACAATCAAGGAGGACATAGACTTGGACAAGGCAATTTAATTTAGGAAAACAGACCAAAATAGAAATGACAAAAAACACGTACAGTTTGGATGATTATTTAAAACAAACCATTTTTTAACCTATATAAAATAATAAACTCATGTGCTGAAACTGCAGTTGTTGTGATTAATTTCCTCTGCCTTTATTGCAAATAATTATATGCTAATATTTACATTATGCTATCCCAATTGCTATCCCACCCAATATTTACTATTACCCGAGTATAGTCTACAATAACACCAGAAATAGATGCTAAATAGTTTTGCAATAAGCAGCAACAATTTAAAAATAGAGTAAAATATATTACGTAACAAATGTTAATACTATATTAAATAACAGATTTGTTTTAAATGTACCGTATTTTTCGGACTATAAGTCGCAGTTTTTTTCATAGTTTGGCCGGGGGTGCGACTTATACTCAGGAGCGACTTATGTGTGAAATTATTAACACATTACGGTAAAATATCAAATAATATTATTTAGTTAATTCACGTAAGAGACTAGATGTATAAGATTTCATGGGATTTAGCGATCAGGAGTGACAGATTGTTTGGTAAACGTATAGCATGTTCTATATGTTATAGTTATTTGAATGACTCTTACCATAATATGTTACGTTAACATACCAGGCACGTTCTCAGTTGGTTATTTATGCGTCATATAACGTACACTTATTCAGCCTGTTGTTCACTATTCTTTATTTATTTTAAATTACCTTTCAAATGTCTATTCTTGGTGTTGGGTTTTATCAAATACATTTCCCCACAAAATGCGACTTATACTCCAGTGCGACTTATATGTTTTTTTCCTTCTTTATTATGCATTTTCAGCCGGTGCGACTTATATTCCGGAGCGACTTATACTCCGAGAAATACGGTATGTATATATTGACCGGCCCTAACCACACCCTCACCACAGGTATCTTGGCATCCTAGGGGAAACCCTAAATGGGAATATATGAACATCCTATCAGTCGGCATCCAAGTGACAGCAAACATTGTACAGTAAGTGATAATGTATTATATTTGTTGGCTCTCAATAAGTCTGCAGTGGGTAGTACAGTGATGTCGAAGGACAAAGCGAACGTTGTGATGCGTTTTTTAAATTAATGCGCCGCTGTATACTTAAAATAATCAATATACATTAATAAATGTGCTTGTTGCTACATTAAATTAATACTTACAGCATGTATACAAAACCTTGATGGAGGTGTTTGGATATTTTTAAGTGCTTTATAGACATAATATAGCTACTACAATAGGCTCCATTGTAAGCGGATATTTGATCGCAATTATTTAGTAGTTAGAATGTATTAGAAAAAGAAAAACGTGTGTTCTTGTCTTACGTAATGATTGTGAATGATAGGCAAAATTCCTTTTTTTGTCCTGTCCAGCCACTCAGGCAAATCATATTGTTGATGTAGATGCCCATATCTGCTGTACAGATTTACTTTACAAAAAAAGAAGTGCGGGGTACTTTTTTTTTGCCTTTTTTGTATTTAACGTTATTAAATTGATTTTTTAAATGTTTGGCGCCGCAAGAGGAGATAGAAAGAAGAGAAAGAAAGAAAGAGGGGAAATTGCAGAGGCAAGAGGGGGATAAGACAGGGAGACAACAACAAAAACAACAACAGAACAACAACATCAGCAAATACAATATGTCCAAATATAATATGAAAATGTGTAGCAAAGAAGCAGTTAGTGAGGTAAATATTAATAACATATAAATGACAATGAACATCATTGCACTACAGATGGAGCAATATAAATACCATTAGAAAAAGCACCATTGATAATAAATACATAATTACCTATATTATCAATAATACCATTGTTCCAAATGCAACAATACATATATGTAATGAAAACTTGAGTAACAAAAGTAAGAAGATAAATGGAGGAGAAGAAATAGACGCAAACTATATTAACCTTGTACATTGCCATCCATCCATTTTCTACCGCTTGTCCCTTTTGGGGTAGCGGGGGTGCTGGAGCCTATCTCAGCTGCATTCGGGCGGTAGGCGGGGTACACCCTGGACAAGTCAACCTTGTACATTGTTATAATACAAATAGGTTAAAGGCCTACTGAAACCCACTACTACCGACCACGCAGTCTGATAGTTTATATATCAATGATGAAATCTTAACATTATAACACATGCCAATACGGCCGGGTTAACTTATAAAGTGACATTTTAAATTTGCCGCTAAACTTCCGGTTCGAAACGCCTCTGAGGATGACGTATGCGCGTGACGTAAACCGGCGAACACGGGTATGCCTTCCACATTGAAGCCAATACGAAAAAGCTCTGTTTTCATTTCATAATTCCACAGTATTCTGGACATCTGTGTTCGTGAATCTGTTTCAATCATGTTCATTGCATTATGGAGAAGGAAGCCGAGCAAGCAAAGAAGAAAGTTGTCGGTGCGAAATGGACGTATTTTTCGAACGTAGTCAGCCACAACAGTACACAGCCGGCGCTTCTTTGTTTACATTCCCGAAAGATGCAGTCAAGATGGAAGAACTCAGATAACAGAGACTTTAACCAGGAGGACTTTTGACTTGGATACACAGACGCCTGTAGAGAACTGGGACAACACAGACTCTTACCAGGATTACTTTGATTTGGATGACAAAGACGCAGACGTGCTACTGTGAGTATGCAGCTTTGGCTTTTTTTTTGCTTATGTACGTAACTTTTTTAAAATATATAAGCTTTATGAACCTTGGGTTAGGTGAACGGTCTTTTGGGCTGAGTGATTGTGTGTGTTGATCATGTGTTTGAATTGTATTGGCGTGTTCTATGGAGCTAGGAGCTAGCAGAGGAGCTAGGAGCTAGCATAACACGTACCGTACCGTACGTGCGCGTCACGTACGTAACTTTTTAAAAATATATAAGCTTTATGAACATTGGGTTAGGTGAACGGTCTTTTGGGCTGAGTGATTGTGTGTGTTGATCAGGTGTTTGAATTGTATTGGCGTGTTCTATGGAGCTAGGAGCTAGCAGAGGAGCTAGGAGCTAGCATAACAAACACGCAGGTGTTATTATGCAGGATTAATTTGTGGCATATTAAATATAAGCCTGGTTGTGTTGTGGCTAATAGAGTATATATATGTCTTGTGTTTATTTACTGTTGTAGTCATTCCCAGCTGAATATCAGGTACCGTGAGTATGCAGCCTTGGCTGCTAAACATTCGATAACTTGACCGTATGTGCGCGTCACGTACGTAACTTTTTAAAAATATATAAGCTTTATGAACCTTGGGTTAGGTAAACGGTCTTTTGGGCTGAGTGATTGTGTGTGTTGATCAGGTGTTTGAATTGTATTGGCGTGTTCTATGGAGCTAGGAGCTAGCAGAGGAGCTAGGAGCTAGCATAACAAACACGCAGGTGTTTTTATGCAGGATTAATTTGTGGCATATTAAATATAAGCCTGGTTGTGTTGTGGCTAATAGAGTATATATATGTCTTGTGTTTATTTACTGTTGTAGTCATTCCCAGCTGAATATCAGGTCACCCCCGGCTCTCACAGCATCTTCCCTATCTGAATAGCTTCAACTCCCCACTAGTCCTTCACTTGCACTTTACTCATCCACAAATCTTCCATCCTCGCTCAAATTAATGGGGAAATTGTCGCTTTCTCGGTCCGAATCTCTCTCACTTCATGCGGCCATCATTGTAAACAATAGGGAACTTTGCGTATATGTTCAACTGACTACGTCACGCTACTTCCGGTAGGTGCAAGCCTTTTTTTTATCAGATACCAAAAGTTGCAATCTTTATCGTCGTTGTTCTATACTAAATCCTTTCAGCAAAAATATGGCAATATCGCGAAATGATCAAGTATGACACATAGAATAGATCTGCTATCCCCGTTTAAATAAAAAAAATTCCTTTCAGTAGGCCTTTAAGCTTTATCAGTGGGCTGTGTTTAACCCAGTTTCCCCTGGGGGAATGTTAATATATGTTTCATGAAATGTGAATATGTGCATGAATGTATGTATGCATATGTGTTTGTGTATGTACAGTATGTGTATATGTATGTTTGTACAGTTATTGTGTTTGTAGATGTGTATGTATTGTGTGTGTATGTATGTAAGTACTGTATTTGTGTATGTACGTGCGAGTGTATGTGCCTATGTACAGTCGCATTCAAAAGTTTACATACACTTGTAAAGAACATATTGTCATGGCTGTCTTGAGTTTCCAATAATTTCTACAACTCTTATTTTTTTGTGATAGAGTGATTGGAGCACATACTTGCTGGTCACAAAAAACATTCATGAAGTTTGGTTCTTTTATGAATTTATTATGAGTCTACTGAAAATGTGACCAAATCTGCTGGGTCAAAAGTATACATACAGCAATGTTAATATTTGGTTACATGTCCATTGGCAAGTTTCACTGCAATAAGGCGCTTTTGGTAGCCATCCACAAGCTTCTGGTTGAATTTTTTACCACTCCTCTTGACAAAATTGGTGCAGTTCAGCTAAATGTGTTGGTTTTCAGACATAGACTTGTTTCTTCAGCATTGTCCACACATTTAAGTCAGGACTTTGGGAAGGCCATTCTAAAACCTTAATTCTAGCCTGATTTAGCCATTCCTTTACCACTTTTGACGTGTGTTTGGAGTCATTGTCCTGTTGGAACACCCAACTGCGCCCAAGACCCAACTTCCGGGCTGATGATTTTAGGTTGTCCTGAAGAATTTGGAGGTAATCCTCCTTTTTCATTGTCCCATTTACTCTCTGTAAAGCACTAATTCCATTGGCAGCAAAACAGGCCCAGAGCATAATACTACCACCACCATGCTTTCATTAGGATCGGTGTTCCTGGGATTAAAGGCCTAACCTTTTCTCCTCCAAACATATTGCTGGGTATTGTGGCCAAACAGCTATTTTTTTTTACAAGTTTAAACTTTTGATCGCGACTGTATGTGCATATGTACCCATGTATGTATAAATGAATGTATGTATGTATGTATGCATATACAGTATGTATGATAGGCAATATTGCAAAAAAAGTTTTGCCTCTCATTATCGCCTAGTACTCTCTGCAGAAGAGTACATGAAATACAGTACATGTTTTGTTTGCTACAATAACACAATTAATTCTTATCATGGACGTGTAAATATATGTTTCAAAGAAAAGCTGCAAGTCATCCGATTATACATTTAGAATAGGGGAAAAATAACTATGAACTTGCCAAAATATCTTGCCAAATAGTGATACATTAATGACTTGGTTTATAATTATTAACTCGTTAAAATGATTATTATCCCATTAGATTATGTTCTTAGGGTTAATAGCTAAATAAAGCTCCTACTTAAGAACGGTGATGTAGACCAGTGTTTTTCAACCACTGTGCCACGTCACACTAGTGTACCGTGAGATATTGTCTGGTGTGCTGTGGGAGATTATGTAATTTCTCCTAATTGGGTTAAAAATATTTTTGGCAAACCAGTAATTATAATTCGCAAATAATGTGCCATTGTTGAGTGTCTGTACTGTCTAGAGCTCAGCAGAGTAACCTTGTAATACTCTTCCATATCAGTAAGTGGTAGCAGGTAGCAGGTAGCTAACTGCTGTGTAGATGTTGTGAACATGGTTTGTGGTGATCACAATATGCAGACGACAGCGGGAGGCAGCGTACAGGGAAAAATGTATCTAACGCTTAAACCAAAAATAAACAAAAGGCATTGAAGCTTAGGGATGGCTATGCAAAACTAAAACTGAACTGGCTGCAAAGTAAACAAAAACAAAATGCTGGACGACAGCAAAGACTTACAGCGTGTGGAGCAGACGGCGTCCACAAAGTACATCCATACATGACATGACAATCAACAACAAAATAGGAGCGCAAGACAAGAACTAAAACACAACACACAGGAAAACACCAAAAAACTCAAAATAAGTCACAGCGTGATGTGACAGGTCGTGACAGTACACCTACTTTGAGACAAGAGCTATAGTGATGCATGGTTGGTTATGGTTTCAATTCATATCTACGGAGCCCCTAAAGGGACATGGATGTTTTGCAAGATTTCGCAATACTTTTTGCGAGATCTCGCAAAAGGTTTTTTTCCTATGTCAGTGAACCGGAAGTAAAACAGACACAGGGATGGTGAACCGAAAGAGAAACAGACAATGCGATGGAGGAGCGGGAGCATGCGGGAGCCTACTCATCATCTGTGCTCTGTTGTGGGACCGCTTTATATGTTAGGCCAATACTAGAAATCAATAAACTTCTCCCAAGGATGATGGGTAGGCGCCTCCATCGCTTTGTTTGTTTCACTTCCGGTTCACCATCCCTGTGTCTGTTTCACTTCCGGTTTGATTGATTGATTTAAACTTTTATTAGTAGATTGCACAGTACAGTACATATTCCGTACAACTGACCACTAAATGGTAACACCCGAATAAGTTTTTTAACTTGTTTATGTCGGGGTCCAAGTTAATCAATTCATGGTACAAATTAGGGCTGCAACTAACGATTAATATGATAATCGATTAATCTGTCGATTATTACTTCGATTAATCGATTAATAATCGGATAAAAGAGACAAACTACATTTCTATCATTTCCAGTATTTAATTGGAAAAAAACAGCATACTGGCACCATGTTCTGGACATTGGGGGTGCAGCATACACCAATAATAACACAGAAATTAATCAGATATTGTACACGTTTCTGTTGTGAATAATAAAGGATTCATTTTAGGCTGCCTCTGAATAATAGCATGAAATATTCCAGCACCTTCATAACGTTTAGTTATACTAAAGCGTCACTCAAATATAAATATATTTATATACAGTAGCTTTACAGTACATATCATAATTGATCCATTATGAAACGAACCTGAGATATTTCTGTCCGTTACGTTTATTTCGAAATTGGTAACCGTGCGTTTTCTCTCTCAAAACGGAGTCAAATGTGCCGGAGACACATTATCAGCCCCGCGTTGCAACAAAGGCATAACGTTAACGTTACTCACAAAAAAGCTGAACTCATGAATGCCTGTTGCCACTATGGACTTAAAAAGTTACGTACCGTGAGTTCCCTTCATCCATGGCTCCAACATGTTTCCTTTTCAGGTGCTCCTAAAGCAATGTTGTACTTCCGTGCCATTTTGCAGGAAACGGTCTTCTTTGAAGTCTTTAAAGTAAAGTGTTCCCACACTTTTGACGACTTAGGTCGTACACTTTTATCCATTGAAGCAATAACCTCAAGCTGTTTTTCCGCTGAACTATCCGTACTGTCTTCCTGCGCCATTTTTCGAATGTTTCCAGCAAAGGAGACGGCGTCGTCACGTGAGCTGCACATGACACATCATTGGCTAGCTTACGCCACCTCATGAGACGTAGCCTCAGCGCCGCCCTGGCGCTGTTTTGTACTGTTTTTGTACTTATTTTGATTATTGTTTCTCAGCTGTTTATAAAACAAAAAACAAACAAAACAAACAAACAAACAAAAAAAGCCTCTGCGCATGTGCATAGCATAGTTCCAACGAATCGATGACTAAATTAATCGCCAACTATTTTTGTAATCGATTTAATCGATTAGTTGTTGCAGCCCTAGTACTAATATATACTATCAGCATAATACAGTCATCACACAAGTTAATCATCAGAGTATATACATTGAAATATTTACAATCCGGGGGGTGGGATGTGGAGGGGGTTAGGTTTGGTTGAGATCAGCACTTCAGTCATCAACAATTATACCATCTGAGAAATGGACATTGAAACAGTGTAGGTCTGACTTGGTAGGATATGTACAACGAGCAGTGAACATAGTGAGCTCATAAAGCATAAGAACAAGAATATAAATTTGATTATTTACATTCCGGGGAGGTGGGACGTGATGGGGGGACGATGTTAGTCTAGGGTTGTAGTTGCCTGGAGGTGTTCTTTTAGTGCGGTTTTGACGGAGGATAGAGATGCACTTTCTTTTACACCTGTTGGGAGTGCATTCCGTATTGATGTGGCATAGAGGGAGAATGAGTTAAGACCTTTGTTAGATCGGAACCACCCCTCTGTCTGTTTTACTTCCAGTTCACTGACATAGGAAAAAAATGTATTGCGAGATCTTGCAAAAAGTATCGCGAGATCTTGCAAAAAAATGTTTCCCTCCATGTCCCTTTAGGGCAGGGGTGCCCATTATGTCGATCGCGAGCTACTGGTTGATCGCGCAGGGCGATCACTAGCCAGGCATTGAAAAAAATAGACCTAAAAATTAGCGATCATAAATCTTCCCTATGACGTTACTTGATTGACATTCAAGGGACCCAAGGATCTTGTGAGATGACGCTGGCTGCAGCCAGCTCAGTGTGAAGGAAAAAAAGACCGTCAGGAAGGCGAGAAACAGTTTTTATTACAACCGTGCTCTCGAAAGCCTAGAGACTGACTGCACAGTTCCTGTCTTCACAATTAAAGTGCTGCTCAATGCTGCATGCGCTAACAAAATAAGAGTCTCCGAAAGCTAGCGCAAACAAGCTAGCAAGCCAAGGAGTTTGCCGTCAATGTATTTCTTGTAAAGTGTAAAAAAACGAGTATGGAAGCTGGACAAACAGGATGCCAAAACCAACCACTCCAATGTGGTATATTGGACAGAAAGGAGGACTTTTTTTTCTCCTTCACGATGTAAAATCGAAAATGTGGAAGTTGTCAGCACTATTGTGAATATTGTCTGATTACAATCCATGCAAGTCATCAGAATCCATGCAAGTCATCAGAATCATCAGAATCAGGTAATACACCAACTTATATTCTTGTCTTCATGAAAGATGGGAATCTATATGTTAAACATGCACGTATTTTGTACACATTTTACATGTTAACAAAAACAGCAAAAAAATTTTTTACAAAAAAATATATATATATATATACATATATATATATATATATATATATATGAGGTAGATCACCTCAACCTGAAAAAGTGTGGGCACCCCTGCTTTAGGGGCTCCGTACATATCCAACAATTGCTAGAACAACTTTTTTTATTGTCAATATCGCCTGCTGAGTTTCATTTTTTTATGTTTTCTGCTGATTTGATTGATTAATTGAGTGAGACTTTTATTAGCAGATTGCACAGTACAGTACATATTCCGTACAATTGACCAATAAATGGTAACACCCGAATAAGTTTTACAACTTGTTTAAATCGGGGTCCATGTTAATCAATTCATGGTATAAATATATACTATCAGCATAATACAGTCATCACACAAGTTAATCATCATCAGAGTATATACATTGAATTATTTACATTATTTACAATCCGGGGGGTGGGATGTGGTGGGGGTTGAGGCGGGGGTGGTGTGCCTTGAGAATTTTTCAATGAAAAAAATTAGCCTTGGCTCAAAATAAGTTGAACAACACTGATGTAGACCAAACAGCAACCAAAATACACAAAGATTAGATCAGACCTTTCCATAACTGTGAGCTAGGCCAAAAGAGCTTCATGATTAATAAACCCTCCCCAATGAGATGCAAAATAACGTTCTGTAGGCCTGGGTTAGCTATTGACAAGGTGTGTTCTCTTGCTCGTCATTTAAACTCACCAGAGTTGGTAGTTTGAGTAAACAAGAGTGCATGGCTGCATAGTACCAATGTAAAAAGTGCACACCCACCTCCCTGCAGACTCCATTGATCATGAGCAAAACAAGGTTAGCTCGCCACACCACAACATACGGCGCACATAAAAAACAAGCCACAGACATATTGCACGGGGAAAACAGCGAAAAACATTCCCCAGTTACTTCGACGCTTACCCTCTCTTCGACGAGGTGATGAAATGTAACCGTTGTCAGTAACGGCAAGCAGGCGACTTCCGCTATTTTTATCCACCGAATCGAGCGATAGCAGGGCGAGTTTAGCCCCTGCGCTAAATTATCGCCCTGAGTCGGCTCCTCCCATAGCCACCATCATCCCGTGTTGGGTGCGGCCAACGGGCTCTTACGGGTTTCTCATTGGTGGATCATGAACACGTGACATTTTTGTTAAAAGTGTGATTGGATGAAGGGTGTTTAACCCCGCCCCTTGTGTGGAAATACACTTCTTGTTGACGCTAATGCTCCAAAAGAGAAACCAAATCGTGGCTGGATTTTTTATCTTTAATTAATGGATTTCCTCGGGTAATCTGTGCCTTTTATAGAATTATAGACGCATTTAATAATCATATATATGTATTTTTGTATTGCTGCTTTTATTTATTTATTGGATGCCTTTTTACTGAATATTATGTGATAATGCCTTTTATACTGTATTTTATTTTAGTTATTGTATTGTATGTGATTGTATGTCTACTTGGACGTTGGAGTCTGTAATAAAGCATGACAAAATATATATCTTATCCGTTTGAAGTATCACTTTGCGTCCACGTAATCATTTCACTCTTACATGTATTCAAAATAATCGCCTGATCCAGGTAACTTGATGTCCTTTACACTGTTATTAGCTATAATTACACGCAGCAAAATTACTGTACTGTATTTCATCACGTAAGGAGTCCAACATTGGACAGGGGATTGCTGCAACAGCGAAAAAATTCCACTAGGGAGTGCTGCAGACAAATAAATGCTATAAGGGAAGTGGACTTCCGGTGTTAATCCAACAATTTATTTATTTATTTTACCTTGTTTTTTTAACCTTTATTTATAATATGCAACATTTACAAACACGCAAATAAATAATAATAATCAAAACATGTACAGAAACAGTAAAAAAAACGGAACAAAACAACAATTTTGAAAGGTTGGCCGTTGGCAATTTACAGTTTGAGATGTTCAGTTTTTACCACTAGATGGTGGTGCATTGTTAACTTTTTATTATTTATTGATGAATAACTCATGTAATTTGAAGGAGGAAGTTATATTTTTTAACTATAATTTCTCAAGTTTAAGGTGTTTTTTGAGTGTCCAGTTTGCTGAATAGATAAAAATGTCTGATCGTTTTAATAAATAACGTCAATTCAAACTATAACGATGTAGGCATTTATTATACATGTGGCAAGTAGGTTACAAAAGACAGATAGTTGATAAACGTTATGGATGAATCTTCTCAAAAAGCTTGTACATGGTTTTATTCTAGGGATTAGGGTTGTCTCGATACCAATGTTTTGGTACCGGTACCAAAATGTATTTCGATACTTTTCGATACTTTTGTAAATAAAGTGGCCCACAAAAAATGGCAATATTGGCTTTATTTTAACAGAAAATCTTACGGTACATTAAACATATGTTTCCTATTTTGTCCTTACATAAAACAGTGAACATACAAGACAACTTGTCTTTTAGTAGTAAGTAAACAAACAAAGGCTCCTAATGTGTCTGCTGACATATGCAGTAACATATTGTGTAATTCCCCATTCTATTATTTTGTCAAAATTATAAAAAACAAGCTGTAAAAATTGATTATTAATCCACTTGTTCATTTACTGTTAATATCTGCTTATTTTCCGTTTCGACAAGTTCTATCTACACTTCTGTTAAAATGTAATAATCACTTGTTCTTCTGTTGTTTGGATACTTCACATTAGTTTTGGATGATACCAAAAATGTATGTATCGATCCGATGCCAAGTAGTTACAGGATCATACATTGGTCATAATTGAAGTTCTCATGTGTCCAGGGACATATTTCCTGAGTTTATGAATATGAATTTAAAAGAAAAATTATTTTGTGACGATAAAAAATATTGATGTAATCATAGTAGTGTCGACTAGATACGCTATTGTAATTGGTATCATTACAGTGGATGTCAGGTGTAGATCCACCCATGACATTTGTTTACATTGTGACGCCGGTGTATAGTGAAGCATGTTTAGTTTTTCCTCGTCCTGCAGCGATGATACTTGTAAAAAACTTACTTTATTTGTCGCCATGGATGCGAGGATTAGTGATTTAGAAGAAGCTAAAACACTGCCGATTGCGAATGGACGTTAGCTGCTAGCTAGCTAGCCATGTCTTAAAGCACCTCTTCCTGAGGGCGTTTCAGTGTTATAGCTTCACCTTTATCGTTAGTTTTTATGCTAAAATGCGTCCATTCTCCCTTTTCTGTCTACACACTGTGTCTGCTTGTAAGTACTCTGTGATTGTGCGCTGCCGAACATGCATGTAAAAAAAAAAATATGGCGAACCGGTTCTTTTCAAACAGAGGAGAGTGCCGTTTTTGATTCATTAGTACCACGATACTATAGTACACTGCAAAAAGTCAGTGTTCAAAAACAAGAAAAAAAAAATACAAAAATTTGGGGTATTTTATTTGAACTAAGCAAAATTATCTGCCAATAGAACAAGAACATTTGGCTTGTCAAGACTTTCCAAAACAAGTAAAGTCAGCCAACCTCAATGAACCCAAAAATACCTTAAAATAAGTATATTCTCACTAATAACAAGTGCACTTTTCTTGGTAGAAAAAAAAATTAGACCGTTTTGCTCAATATGTTGAAAAACATTCTTAAATTAAGTTAATGCTAGTGACATTATCTTGACATAATGATATCATCATGATTTTTTTTCATGCTTGAAGTAAGAAATTATTACTTTAAAAAAGTAGTTTTATACTTATGAGTGTTGATGACACAGCTTTGCAACAGTTGATATTCTAGTTTCAAGCATGTTTTACTCAATATAGGTCATGCAATCTCAGCAACAAGCTGTAATATCTTACTGAGATCATTTAGGACCAAAACCCTTAAAACAAGTAAAACACTCTAACATAAAATCTGTTTAGTGAGAAGAATTATCTTGTCAGACAGAAAATAAGCAAATATCACCCTTATTTGAGATATTTAATCTTACTTAGATTTCAGTTTTTGCAGTGTATCGGTATACCGTACAACCCTATAGGGATTATTTTCAATGACATTTCCTTTAATTGATTACCCATGCACTACATTTGATTCCTTACAAACACAGCATTCTAGTTTATATTTTTAAACATTCCATTTGCATTTCTTTTTCGGTAATTTTGACTCCTTGTAGCAGAAGGTGAAGGTCACATGAGACAGGCAGCAATGAGAGCATAGCAGCACGTGTAGCACATGGACACACAAATATTCTATTTTTCTGTGATGTAACATGCACGTTTTTGATGTATCAGCAGAGTACACAATGCAAACCCACAGAAGCATAGGGAGAACATGCAAACTCCAGATGCTCCGAAAGATATTCGAATCCCTGAATCCCCTGCCTATGAGGCTCACGCGCTAACCACTCAGTCACCGAAACAATGCGGCCTTGCAGATATAAAACCGATAATTATCCAAAAATATGGCATCTGAGACGGAAATGAGAGGCTTGCCTCAGGTTAGAAGACAAATATTCCCTCATTCGTCACCATATCTGGTATCAGTTCAACAACACAGTCCGGTCTCGGAAGTATGCATTATAATGATATTTGAGCAGCTCAACAACAGGCTTTGCAAGGTTAGAATGATGAGAACAGATGTGTTGCGCCTTGTTCTGACATGATTTATTGACATTTGTATTCATTTTGCCCAAAGGAAGTCAGTAAAAGCAAATTTGTGCCATTGATTGGGTTGGACCGTCTCCTTCAATTTAACACTCTTTCAACTGATCTGGGACGAGCGCTGACTCTTCCAGCCTGGTAAATAATAGTAGTCTGCCTTATAGCATGGATACATGGCAGCTCCGGACTCTAAATATACCCAACCGGTGTGTCTAAAGAGCT